>NC_012872.2:46661274-46775677 GCF_000003195.3 Sorghum bicolor
GTCCTCTGTCTGCTAGTCTTCTTTGATCCTTGAATTTTGTGGAGCTCAAATAGACAACAAAGCTTTGTGGAACTGGTTAAGTGTTAGCATAAAAATCTAGCCTTTATCATGTTGAGCTTCCTCTAATATTACTCTCTTTGGTAGGATCATAAATTTATTTTTATATTTTTATTTTTATAGGACAGAAATATATTTATTTTTATGCCACCACAGTGAATGTACTTATGGGTTTTATGCCACGAGCATACTCACATGGGGCTTACAATTTTATGATGCAGTGCAATGAACAAATATTTTTCTTTTCTTTTCTAATGCTAATGTAGAAAAGTAAATATGCTAATGCGAGTGATGGAATAAAATAAAAAAAGGAATGCAGAAAAGATAAATATGGATAAATATCGATTTTACCTTCCGGCAAGGATCCAATGTTTTAAGTCTTCTGGACAAGACTTCTCACCGTGTTCATTCTTTGGGTGTGTCATTTGATTCACGTGCGGACCTTGACGTCTGCACCTCTTGATACGGTGTCACCCATGTTCTTCGTTTGCCCAGCAGTTCAAAGTCCGGCGTTGGCAGTATCTTGCTCAGTGTGTTTGTGCTCGTAGTGTACCTGCTCATAGAGACAAGGCAGAGATCAAGTGCATGGGCCCTGTTGGTGGAAAACACCAACAGAACCAAAAGTGTATTTGTTCTTCTCTAACCTTAAGCATGGTGAGCAAGACAAAGTTAATGAATGATAAGTTCATGAGTGTAGCATTTAAAACATTTGCCGGATCAGATCGCTCAACCTAATGGAAAGATAATCTATCTATATATATGTCTTTTTCTTTATATCTTCTCAAAGATTAAATGTGCAACATTTTAGCTCATATGACTAGGAGTGTGGGGATCAAAGATTAAGGGACTAAACATACTGAATCAGTGGGGTTGGTTAATTTGGAGTTATAAATTATTCATGTTTGTCTCTTTTATTCATATGAACGCCAGAACCAAGGAGAAGCTTATAAAAGTGACAGTCAAGTACCTTAAGGTGTTACCTTAATTGAAGAGTGATGGTACAGTCTCACCTTGTGCAAGCTTTCCTTTCTTAGCGGTTGTGCATCGTGTTTGTAGCACTCTCCATGGATCATCTCTTATGAGCTACGTCTTCCTTGTGTAAATTGTTAAACTTCATGTGTCTCTCTCTTTGTCTCTGATGTGAGTTTATCTCAGGACTTCCCAGCTCGATATTGAAAGTTTTCCTGCAGGGGTTAGTCCAACAAAATATCCAATATCTACTATAGCATACTATCGGCTCAAAAATCAACCTAGACACCATGTCTAATTTGATTTAGGAGGGCATTTTAACCTAAGCACCATGCTTAATTTAAAATCCCTTGGAAGTAAGATCATCATTCCTAAACTAAGCACCATGCTTATTTAAGAGATAAATGAAACTACTCCAAACCTAGACATATACTAAAGCAAATAAAGGTAGCATGAGAGCATTTATAGAGATCTACTGAAGTGGAGATGAAGTAGTGTGATTAGTATTTAACAAATTGAGCATGTCTCAATGGTAGGGACAACCAACATAGCAACATGGCAAAGGATGTTTTTATGTAAAGTACTCCCCCAAGCTCGAATTTTGCAAAATTCAAGTTTGGATGAATTTAATTCAGTGTTGCATGATGATTGGTTGGACATACCTTGTGCTTGTCATTCATCCAATCTTCTTGCTCCTATCCTAGAAAGGTTAGTGAAAAGAATACCCGAAGGAATATTTTTACAATTATCCTTATATGCTCAATACACAAGGTAATGTTGTAAATTTAAAAGCTCATGTTACGATCTGATCAGTGCTTATTTTAGGACACTAAGCTTGTCCTTGGGAAACCATCAAATTATGTCGGCGAAGTGGTTTCCCTTCCAACGCTGACCTATATGAAGATTAACTCAACGAGATCTGCAATATTTATTATAGACATATGCATCGACAACCACCATTTTAAAGTTTTTATAAATAGAAAGGAAGAGGGGGTTGGAGATCTTGAATGTGGTGATGTTGGAGAGACCAATAGATTGGGAAGATGTTGCATATGAGCATGGAGTAAATGAAGTGGCTATGAAATAAATTCCATGCTCATTAATGTTATCTTCGTCTCTAATCTGAATGTTCGGAGTTTCTCCTGGATTGATCTCACCTATGTCCTCTTCTGTAGTTGGGTGAATATCATCTTCAAAGGGAGTCAAGAACTCACCATTTGAAGTTGAGCCAAAGTCAAAATCCTTTAAGGCTTCTTCCTTATCCATCCATTCTACACATTCTAGCCATTTGGAACTTGAGATCAGGAAAGGGGAGCTGTTAGAATTTTCTATATGGCTTAGCTGTCCTTCTATGACACTACTTGACATGTCACCCTCATGGTCTTCATGACTCCTATGGTTTGGTCGTCTTGGTGAATTGCTAGGATCATCATGAGACTGAAAAGAAGAGGGATAAGAGGGATCTCTAAGGTCAAGGATGGATTTAGAATTTGTGAACATGGAAGTTGAGCAGATAGAATCTTCTATATGGTTTAGCTCTCCTTCACTTGATATGTCATCCTCGACTTCTTCATAATAGGAACCAGGACATTCTCTAAGAGAACCATTATTGCAAGGATTTGAATTATCCTTACTTGAAGGTCTCTTATGGAACCAGAAGTCTAAACCATCAGTATCTGAAAGATTTAAGGTTGGAATTCCTTCCTCCATTGGAGAATTTTGGGGTATTGATGGTTTAGGATCGATAGCTAAAGTTTTGGATTGAAGTGGTTGTGATCTGGCTATCGAAACTTCTTCTTCTTGTCTAGGAACTGGTTCTTTCTCTTTCTCAGGGATATAAAAGCTAGGAGACTTTCCGCTCATTAAATCAATCAAATTTCAAGCTTCACTAGCGGATAGGTGGTGGAAAGATCCTCCAGAGGCCGCATGAAGGGTTTGCTTATTTTCTCCACTAAGGCCCTCAAAAAAGTGAATTAGAAGAACTTCTTCTGGAATAGAAAGCTTTGGGCCAGTGAGAGTAAGGTTAATAAAGCGGTCCCATGATTTGCCAAGAGATTCTTCTTCTAGTTGTCTAAAAGAAAGAATCTCACGCCGAAGTTCCACCACTTTGGAGAGTAGAAAATATTTAGAAAGAAAACTACTATATAACTCCTTCCAATCTCCATGAACACTCCTTACTTTGAGTTTGTACCAATGTCTAGCTTTTCCTGTTAAAGAGAACGGAAAGAGCTTCCATTTAAGGGTCTCATCGGACATGCCTTCTATGCGAAGGAGGTCACAGACTCGATAAAACTCTCTTAGGTGTGTGTATGGGTTTTCCTCACCTTCTCCTGAGAAAGGTTGTTTTTGAACAAATTCTATGTATTCGGGGTCTATCTCAAAACTAGATGCTATGATAGGCTTTGAAGATTTTGGTGGTTCGAGATGTGTGCCCGTAGGTCTACGGAATTCATAGATAGACATGTTTGAATTCATGATAGACCAGAGATCAAGGATTAGATAAGAAGAAAGAATAGCAGAGATAACGCAAAGGATAAAAGGAAAATATTTTTTTTATTTTTTTTATAAATAATGATTAAGCTAGTTTGTAGTCAACTCAGCAACCGTTTCCCCGGCAACGGCGCCAAAAATGCTTGTTGACACTTGCTAACACCACTTGAATACTAGGTTGTCATCCCCAGCATGACACTAGAGTGTACTATGGTATTTATACGAACACAGATAATCCGCAAGCGCACGGATACCGTTATAGCTTTTACCCGGTTAACGGTTTTATCGTATCCACAGGGAAACGGGAGAACCAACTACGCTCTAACTTAACCAAGATAGATAGATAAGTGTAAATAGGAAAGATGGTAGAATTGAATAAGAACAATATTAAAGGTAAGATAACAATGGGTGATAATATGGGAATAGAGAGTAGAGCAATTCTAGTATATGGGCGATGGTAGCAGAATAGAGAGGATAACTATGGTTTCTCTACTTCAAAGGGATATGTCTATGTCTGGGACGAACCACGTGATAAGAATACACCACAAAGCATGCTTATCCATAGGCTGATAAACCCTACCTGTCCTGCTAACGAGAGGTGGACTACAGGGGACCAACGTAACTATCACCTACGCGGCCTACCACACGATCCAGCTAGACAGGGGATATCCACAAGTAATCTAGGTCTAAGCACCACGCTTACACCTATACTACAACTCTAACCTATAGGGTCCTATAGATTAGAAGTACTCAAAAGAGTTGTGAACCAGAACATACATGATTAGTACTTGCATAATGAATTAGAAGTAGATTACCAGAGTCATCCCATGAGCAAGCTTGATTAGAGCTTGATCATGACGAAGTACAACCGGAGGAAGAACCGACACGCCGGCCTCTCCTATAATCCTCCTTCGCTCTCCATCTTGCTACTATCTAGATCTACTATAGTTTAGAGAAAAGAGGAGAGCTCTCATCTCTAAACCCTAGCTTTTGCTCTGTCTATGAATAATGAATAATGATCAAGGGGTCCTCCTCCAGGGGCTAGGGGGTCTGGTTATATAGTCCCCTCAAGTGAACCTGGGCCGTCGGATCAAACCGACATTGATTGAACGGTTATTCTTGATCCTTTAGGTCGGTGGAGAGTAATCCCCGAAGAGAGTCATGTTTGGACTCCAAGTTAGGGCGGGCGCCCAAGGAAGGAGGGCGGGCGCCCTGCCTCTGGGCCCGTTCGGCCTCTGCTTCCTTCCCGTGGCTTCTGGAGTCTTCTAGATGATAGAAAATTGCGCGGCACGTTAATATCTCTATGTAAACCCGACATGTGGGCCTTTCCTTCATATTTCCTGATAACCCCTTGCAGAAATAGACAAACACCAAAACTCGTGGAATTCTGTCAGATAAAACCCTAAGTCTAGATGTTGGTTGTATTTGGATCCTTTTCTTTATTTATTTGATGATTATATTTGGTACTTAAGGACCGTCAACAGTGTTCACATGCATAAGCGCCTTGAATTCGAGCTTTTTGCACAGCGCTTCCCTAGAGATATAGCCGAAGATTATGAGCTGGATGAGGAAGAATCGGCAACTCGCTCCCCTCTGAATTATGGTGAAGCTGCCATAGTTCTACCTGGCACTGGTGGCAATGAAGATCAGGTTAGCCGATTCTTTCAGACTCTTTATGAGGGTCTAGCCAAAGAGCAGCGGGCATGGATGCCTTATAAGGATCCAAACACCAGATTTCCCCTGACTTTTAATCCCTTTGATAATGCCCTCAACAAAGATCATGATCTGATGATGGCAATTGTCACTCCGAGGGTTATACCAGTGAACTTCTTTGGTAGTGGGAAAGCTTCCAATCTCACCTACGAGTTCTACAACCCATCAGAATTGGCCCGCCAATTGGCCTTCGGTCAGCTGCCGATTGCACTGTGTTACGCCGATGTGGTGAAACCAAGGGAGATCATCACCAGTGGTCTTGAGTGGATCAGAATAGCTCAACTCCCACCAAATGCCGATACATCAGATATCGACTTATTGGCTTGAATCCTAGCTCTTTTCATCACAATGGTGGGCAGAGTGGAAAGAGCATCTATCCTACAGATCGGCTCTTACATACCGCGGTATGATCGACTCCACGTACGAGGTCCCTGAGAACACTGTAAGTCTTCAACCGATGCCTCAATTCCATTACTTTTGTTTTTATCGGCAACTTACTTTCTCTATTTTATACAGGTCGACGATACTCCACCATCAGTCAGTAGAAGTGGCAAGCAATGCCTCAATCCCATCGGGCTCGATCTCTTTGATCGGCAACAATGCGCCAAGCTTAGCGGCTCTAATGCACCGGGGTGTGCGTTTTAAGAAAATCACCACCAAACGGGCAAAGACATCTCCCTCGGTCACCACCACTACCTTGGCACAAGCTTTCAAGGTAAATCCCTGATTTTTCTAGTCCATGCCGATTCCATCCTATACTCACATAATCTTTTCAGGACACATCGGATGCTATGGGAACCTCATCGATAACTTTTACTGTTTCAACCAAAATTCCATTAATACTCTGTTACACTTGTATTCATGAAACTTTTGTTGTTGTATCAGCAAACTGGCAAATTGGCAAAGACCAAAAGTACCAAGACAACTGCCGATGCTCCCTAGTCCAGCCAAGTCAAGAGAAAGGGTCCCAAGAGTACTAAGTCGCAAGCAAAACGTCAGAAGACAGCAACACCTTCTCCTCCTCCTCCACGGTCACCGATTCATGTGGAATCGTCCCCTTCTTTAGCAGAGGCCCAAACACAACAAGCACCATCTCCACCTCAGCCACAAGACGAACCTCAGCCAGAAGAGACACTAGTCGATGTACATGAGCAGACCGCCGATCCAGTGGGTTCAATCATAGCATCGGTAGTCTCTTCAATTCAGACAAGCACTGCACCCCCTCAAAGTAAAGTACTATCCATGACATTATTGCCGATGGACTTTTCTTTCCATCTTATAATTATCCCTGTTAATTTTTCAGCTGATATTGTTCCATCGGCAACTCCGGCCGATCAACCGGTGGTACCATCGGCCTCAACTAGCTAGAGGCGAGAGATAACTTTGAAACAAGTAAGCTATTTGATTATCATCCTTTATTTTACTAACATTTTATCATCAAATAACCTATCTCCTTTTCCTTTTGAGGAACAAGATTCTCCGACAGTCTGTTCTCCTTCACCATTTTCGACGATGAAGGCGAGGAAGCAAGCTCCTCTCAAGCAATCAGGATTTCATCAGCAGAAATCAGAGCAAAGCTGGAAGATTTGCTGGCTCTGCTTCATTAGGATACAGCCCAACTGGTTGATGACTCTGTTCCAGCCAAGGCTCTGTTTAAGGCTCTCAGAGGCCAAATCCCCACCGATGCCGAAGAAATCCTTTTCAAGGCTGCACACTTGGAGAGTGAGTCGCCAACTCCAGTATCAAAAAGCTGCCCAACGCCTTGCCGATAGAGCTACTCATACCCAGCTCTCAGAGGAAGTAATGAAAGTGAAGCACCTTGCCGATGAGAAACACAAGAGCATCGGCATTCTAAAATCCTCCGGAGATACGCGGAAACAAAAGATCTCCGACCTATCGGCAAAAAGGGAAGCTCTGTTGGCAGAACTCAAGCAAGTAGAAGAGGCTCTATCCCAAGCTCGACAGGAAGAAAGTCAACTGCCCGAAATGATCAAGACCCTCGAACAAGAGCGAAACACTCAAGCACGCAAGGCACTACAGATGAAGAAGAAGCTGAAGCCAGTAGAGGGTTCTGCCGATGAAGATATCAAGGAGATAGAAGAAGCCAATCAAATCCGTCTGCGTGCTATATCGGCGATTCAAGCTCTGCTAAGCACATAAGCTTTTCATCGGCGGCTTGTTTTGCTCTTTCTTCAAAAACTGCTGATTATTTTGGTCTAGCCGATAGGACTGTTATCGACATCTTTTTGAAACACCGTACTTAGTCCGAGATACACTTTAATCCAGCCGATAGGAATGTTATCAGCACTTTAAGCTCTTTTATGCATCGACCCATATGCTTGGGTAGTATTTCTTCAGACATTTTCCATTCAGAGCTCTGGGAAATTCAATTCCTTCGAGAGTTTCCAAAATATAAGCATTACTAGGAGCAGACCTATTTATCCGATAAGGACCTTCCCAATTAGGAGACCATTTGCCAAACCTCGAACTTTTAGTTCCAATCGGTAAAATTAATTTTCACACCAAATCTCCATCGGCAAACTCCTTAGCCTTTCCCTTTTTATCATACCACCTAGCAACTCTCTTTTTATTTTCTTCTATACTCATCAAAGCCTTCAGCCGATGCCCTGCTAAATCATCCAACTCATCTTTCATCAAAGTAGCGTAGTCATCGGCAGTCAGCTGATCTTGAAAAGACAATCGTCTAGACCCGGTCTTGATTTCCCATGGTAGCACTGCATCGTGTCCATACACCAGTTGATAAGGTGAAACTTTAGTCGACCCATGACAAGCCATCCGATATGACCACAAAGCTTCATTCAACAATGTATGCCACCTCCTAGGATTTTCCTCAATCTTCCGTTTGATAAGTTTAATAATTCCTTTGTTGGACGCCTCGGCCTGTCCGTTGGCTTGAGCATAATAAGGGGAAGAATTCAATACTTTAATCCCCATACCGATTGCAAATTCGTCAAACTCTCCTGATGCAAACATGGTACCCTGATCGGTAGTAATTGTTCGAGGAATACCAAATCGGTAAATAATATACTCTTTCTCAAAATCAATCATGTTGGCCGATGTAACTTTCTTCAAAGGAATAGCTTCAACCCACTTAGTGAAATAGTCAGTGGCAACTAAGATGAACTTATGCCCTTTGCTCGATGGTGGGTAAATTTGGCCGATTAGATCAATAGCCCATCCCCAGAACGGCCAAGGTTTAATAATGGGATTCATGGCCGATGCGGGTGGCCTTCGAATATTGCCAAATTTCTGACATTCTTGAGATCCTTTGAAATATTTAAAGCAATCCTCGAGTATAGTCGGCCAATAATACCCATTCCTCCTGATCATCCATTTCATCTTAAAAGCCGACTGATGTGCTCCACACACTCCTTCGTGGATTTCACCCATCAAACTTTTAGCTTCATCATTACCTAAGCATTTGAGAAGAATTCCATCTATAGTCTAATAATACAGTTCATCCTCGAGGAGCACATACTTGGTAGCCTGAAACCTGACACGCATCTCAACCTTTTTAGATGGATCCTTTAAGTAATCAATGATCTCCTTTCTCCAATCATTGGCACTGATTGCCAATAACGCGTTTGATATGGGTTGGTATCCCGAGGCATGCTGAGCCAACCGATTAGCCTCCTCATTATGTAACCGAGGAACATGCTCTAATCAGAAATCTTTGAATTCCTTTAATAGTTGCATACTTCTTTCATAATAAGTTATCAGGATTTCGCTTCGACATTCATAACTCCCAGCTAACTGATTTATGTCCAGCATAGAATCCCGAAAGATTTCAATAGCATCAGCATGAACCTCTTTTAATAATTCTAGCCCCTTGATCAAAGCTTGATACTCAGCTTGATTATTCGTTGACGTGGCAACAATCGGCAAAGAGAACTCATACTTCTTTCCCTGAGGGGAAATTAATACTATGTCGATTCCTGCCCCCCGGTCACAGGTAGATCCATCAAAGAAGAGCATCCAAGGAACAATTTCCAAAGTACCCGACACACCACAATGTTGAGTTACCAAATCGGCCATAATCTGCCCTTTAACCGCTTTAGCCGATTCGTAACGTAGATCAAATTCCGACAGCGCCAAAATCCACTTGCCAATCCGGCCACTCATAATCGGCATAGACAGCATGTATCAGACTACATCATCTTTGCATATAACAGTACATTCGGCCGATAACAAATAGTGCCTCAACTTGATACATGAGAAATATAGGCATAAACATAATTTCTCAATTGCTGAATACCTGGTTTCAGCATCAATCAGTCTTCTACTCAAATAGTAAATCACACGCTCATTCCCTTCGAATTCTTGAATCAAAGCCGAACCAATAACTAGCCCATCGGTAGACAAATATAATCTGAAGGGCTTTCCTTGCTGTGGTGGAATTAACACTGGAGGATTTATCAAATAATTCTTGATTTCATCCAGAGCCAACTGTTGCTCCTCTCCCCATACAAACTCTTGATCGGCTTTCAATTTGAGTAAAGGACTGAAAGCACGAATTTTGCCACATAAATTAGATATAAAGCGCCTGATAAAATTCACCTTGCCGATCAAAGACTGGAGTTCAGTTTTGTTGGTAGGAGCTACTATCTTGTTGATGGAATCAATAGATCTTCTACTAATTTCAATTCCTCTCTGATGCACCATGAAACCAAGAAATTGCCCTGCCGATACGCCAAATGCACATTTATTAGGATTCATCTTTAAACCATGTTTCCTTGTGCATTCCAACACCTTTCGTAAATCGGCAAGATGCTTTGTGAAATTCCCAGACTTAACTACCACATCATCAATGTAAATTTCTACCAACTTGCCGATGAACTCATGAAAGATAAAATTCATAGCTCTTTGATAGGTAGCACCAGCATTTTTCAAACTAAAGGTCATGACTATCCATTCAAACAGCCCAACATGACCAGGACATCTAAATGCAGTCTTTGGAATATCTTCTTCAGCCATGAATATCTGATTATATCCTGCATTGCCATCCATGAAGCTTATGATCCGATGTCCAGCCGCAGCATCATCTAACAAATTGGCAACTGGCATTGGGTAACCATCCATCGGCGTAGCCTTGTTAAGATTCCTGAAATCAATGCAAACTCGAAGCATCCCATTTTTCTTGTAAACTGGAACAACATTGGAAATCCACTCGGCATACCGACACTGCCGAATAAATTTAGCTTCGATAAGTTTGGTTATTTCGGCCTTTATATCAGAAAGAATATTAGGATTGCATCGGCGGGCTGGCTGCTGATGTGGCCGAAATCCAGACTTGATAGGTAACCGATGTTCAACAATTGATCGGTCTAAACCAGGCATCTCAGTATAATCCCAAGCAAAGTAATCTTTATATTCCTTTAACAAATCGGTTAACTGCTGCTTACACTCAGAATTTAACTTAGCACTAATAAAAGTAGGTCTTGGTTTATCACCATTACCTATATCTACCTCTACTAAATCGTCGGCCGATGTAAACCCCTGGCCTAATTTTCCATCATCGGCGAACCTATCCATCAAAACTCCTCATCATAACCGACTGCTTGGATCGGTGGAATTTCATAATCGGCAACTTTGAGGAAATCCTTCTCCCAAATTTCCCCTGAGATGCACCTGGTCCTCTCATAAGTGTCTGCCTCTACCGATGCTATAACATATGAAGAATCTCCAGGGACAATTTCAATTCTGTCACCTACCCACTAAACCAAGCATTGGTGCATTGTTGATGGGATGCAACAATTGGCATTGATCCAATCTCTCCCTAGTAGCAGATTGTAAGCACCCTTTCCACTGATCACGAAGAAAGTTGTCGGCAAGGTTTTACTACCGATGGTTAATTCGACGCATATTGCCCCCTTAACCGGAGACACATTCCCCTCGAAGTCTTTTAGCATCATATCGGTCTTGGTCAAATCTTGATCTCCTTTTCCAAGCTTCCGATAGACTGCATATGGCATAATATTGATAGCAGCCCCACCATCGACTAATATCTTGGTCATCGGCTGCCCATCAACCCTTCCTTTGACGAACAGAGCTTTAAGATGCTGCCTTTCATTGTCGGTAGGCTTTTCAAAGATAGCCGTCATCGGATCCAGAACCAACTGAGCTATCTGGTAGGAAAAATCCAACCCCTCATCATCACTAGACGATGCAAGGAACTCCATCGGCAACATAAAGACCATGTTAACATTGTCACAGAACCGACCAAATTATAAGAGTTCAAGTGTAGAAACGATCGACTAGCAATCAAGTTTCCAGACTTGAGCCCATATAATCCCGGTAGTCAACTGAAATCACAAAGAACTTCAAACCAACTTGCAACAAACCAAGATCATAGTAGTTCAACATAACACAGCGAATGTTACATAGTCATTCATTGCTGTCGAAGCGGCACCACATCGGAGTTACTTAGTTATTACAACACATGTTTGTAGTAGCGGAAGCAAAATAGTTTACAACTCACGTTCCAAAGTTCAGTTCACAAGTTCTTGTTATAGCCAGAGTCGTACACCATCCATACAAAAGCAACAGGTACGAAGTAGTTAGAGAACCGTGCCCCCGGTTTAGTCCTCATCCCCAGCGGGATGGAGACAGGTCTTGCAAAAGCCATCATAAAAGATATCATCTGCAACAGGTGGGAATAAACCCTGAGTACGAGGATGTACTCAGCTAGACTTACCCGTCTAGTTAAATATAAAAGACACCAAGGATCATGCAAGGTTAAGTATAAGTGGAGCTGGTTGACTCAACAGTTGCCAAAAGCTTAACTGATAGCTACATTCTTGTAAAAGCATCATATTAATCATCATTAACCTATCACTAGATTAGCACCTAAACTACAACACATCACTTAATTATTACAAGCAATAATAACCATATCAAGTTCATCATGTGCTCGTTCTTGCTATCCTTATTAACACGAACCATTGTTCATTAGTGAATGCTACATTTGCCGCTGCTCTGTCAAGTTCTCACTATCCGGGAGAGACGGTGATTCGAATCGATTCCTATCCAGCTGGAGGGTTATTCCTAGCACTCACCCAAGCATCCCCCGTCGGAGAGCCAGCGGGTCACCTTTGGTACGACTCAGGAATCGCGGCTCCGATCAGCGCCGCACTCCCAGGGCTACCACTCTGCCAGAGAGGTCAGGAATTTTAACTCACCTGCCTTTGGTCTTACGCCAGTGGTCCCCTACACACCACACTTCCTCCGGTAGTGCGCACTTTATACTTGCCGGTCTTCCAGCCTGAGTCATACTACTAGGCTTCGCGGCCGGAACAAGTTATCCGGCCAACTAAGTGTTTGGCATGCGTTCAACATGACAAGAGGACGTACAACGGTCGGTCCTTAGCTGCCACAGACGGAGTTACTACAACCTTGCGAAACTCCGCCCGGCTTAAGTCAATTTAATCAGGTTCTTTCCACAATAGCTCATATAGACAATCGTGATCCGACACAACCCTATCTCGTGCAGGTGACAGGATATCACCCGACTTCTACCGATTAAAGCATGACTAAGCCACTACTCGATTCTAACTCTATAACCAGGTAGTGGTAAGATATCTGGACAAGGATTGAGTATAATGCAGCAAAGGTTTCATCACAACTCCTATACGTAAGTGCATCAATAGATATAACATAAGCAAGTAAGCTTTCGAAATTAAAGTGGGAGACTTAAGATGCTCCGGGGCTTGCCTTTCACGAACGATGCAGGCTCGTGATTCGGGCACTCAACCTCCTCTTCAGGCTCCTTGAGTCCGGCTTGCTGGACCTCCACCTCCGGGTTGATCTCTTGGCACTCGGGGTTCACTTGGAGCTCGAACGTGGCTGTCGCGTCCGGTGCACCTATTGCATGCATGATAAGTAAGAATGGGTGCCTACTAGATGAGGATGAATGCTTGATAACGTAATTAGAACTTCACTGGACACTCGTTTACTGAGTAAACTTCCAAGATAGACTCACAAAGATACTAACTAACCAAATGGCTAGATTACCCTAAACCCTAAGATAGACTCACACTCGTATTTAGATAAGTTTTTCAGCAAACCAAGTTATCACCACGCAAAGGTTAGATTACCCCCTTGCTGTCCATAACAGCTCTTAACCCTCTAATTAATTATTTGATGACATAGCCAAAACATATCTAGTGCTAACCAAATGGCTTACAAGCACAAGCATATCATAAGACAACCAGAACATCATATGTTAACCCCTAAATATTTAATAACAAGGCATTTATCAATTTAATTCTTTAAAGGGACATAATTACAAGATACCAGCAAAAGTGCTCCGAAAAATCTACAAAAATTACAGAAGCACAAGTATAGCATCTAGACATCACAGTAAAATTTTCAGGACAATTGCACATGCCAAATTTAAGATAAACATTTAACCATGTGACAAGGTACTTATTTCGCAAATTAAGAAACATGGCTTATATAGTGTAAAACAACAGATTTCAGATTATTTACATGTTACTACTACCATAAGCAAGTTTGACACCAGAGTAGAGCACCAGCATAAGCACCAATCATTTATTATGATTTAAATATCAAAACAAGCCATATCACAAACATAAATTTCATATCACAGATACATTACTCCACAAATCATGAAATATTTATCATAGCATTCTAATATCATTCAGAGACTACCATAAAAATTTCATAGTAAAAGGAGCAGTACATCAAGAGATATGAATTTATACTTAAATAATCAAGATTAAATCATAACATTTTATATTTTTAATAAAAACTAGCCCTCTCAAGGAACATCGCAAAATTGGTTTCACAATTTTTGGATCTCAAAAACAGGAGATATGATTTTTTCAAGAAAGCCAAAAATCTGGATTTGAATAAAAGAAAGGAGAAGACCGTTGAGTCACTGACAGCGGGTCTCGCGCGTCAGCGACCCAGAGAACAGTGGACGCCTTCGCCGGCGAATGCTCGCCGACGGTGAGCTTCTCCGGTGGATCCAAGGGCACCAGCGTGCTCCTGGAGTGATTCCGCATCGATAGAGGTAGGTGGCGCTAGGGTTACAGCGACGGAGAGGGGTCGCCGTCGGCCATGGCGGCACGGCGGAGCTACCCCGGCTTACGCCGGCCATCTCTGACCGGTAGAGCGTCGGGGAAGGGTGGCTTAAGCACCAGTGAGTTAGCGCAGAGCTTTCTAGGTAGAAACACCTAACCCAGCTCCGGTGAGCCTGCCCACGTGCAAGGTACTCGTCGGCGGTGAGCACGGCGGTGAGCACGGCGGTGCGGCGGCCGTGTTCCCGCGCGACGGTGGTGCTTCAGCCGGAATGGTGTGATGTGGACCGACACCAAGACCTAAGCCGACCTTAACGCGACTCAGAAGGAAGAAAGGAGGCAAGGATGGAGCAGCGGCGAGGTTCGCCGGAATCGGGGTCGCGACGGCCGTGAACCCGACGACGACGAACTCGCGAAATGTCGCTCACCTCGGGGAGATCTCGTCCAACCGAGGGGTGGAGAAGATGGAGGAGCTCGAGACGGACTTGGAGACGCTTGGAGGCGAGGCAAGACGCAGAGGCGAGGGCGCGAGGAGCTTGCGAAGCTCTCGGCGGCAATGGCGATGGCGTTTCCGCCTGACGGAGCGCGAGAGGGAGAGGAAGGAAGAGAGTGGACGGGCGCTGAGTGAGTGCGGGGTGTCGTGGCATCCATGACGACGCCGACGGCCTGACGGGCGGGGCCAACGCCGGCGTACGGGCGCCAAATGGCGGACAGGTGTCGCGCGGGGCGACCACGACGGCGAGCTCGGCTCTGAAACGGACCACGCGATCACCGACTGACAGAGCAACTTCAACGATGATTATCTTCCAAACCAAAACGAGTTAGGGGATGGTGTAGTTGACAAAGTTGGAGTACTAGCTGAGTTCTACAACATTGTCAACTGGAGCAAAGGCCAGATCGGCCTGGAATGAAAGATATGAAGTTTCCAAAATCAATCAAGCAAACTGCTGTGTCCCCAGACTTAGAAAATTTTTCTAAGTGTTGGAAACAGCCCCAAATCTGCCTTGTGGGTCACTTTTGAGCTAGATGTGATCATTTTCATGAGATGGCTATAAAACAACTTTTGTTTCTTATAAATTTTTCTACAACTTTGCTGTAGAAATTTTTAACATGCAAATATTTTATGAAACACTTTTTAAAAGCCTAAGAAAAAGAGGTTTTTAGGACCTATACATGTAAGTATAACTTAAGTGATTATTTTGGAGAAGTGATCAACATGAACATTGTTCCTAAAGTTGAGTTAAGCATAGATAAACTAATTATCAAGACTTAACACACAAGCATGAGCATGGTTCACACAAACATAAGCATAGGAAGCATGATTAAACAAATTAAAGCACATTTAAGCATAAAATGACATGGCTCAAGGTAGATGATGATCATGATATGCTTGAGTAGATGATGATGCTCATGTTATGCATGTGATTGATGCAACCATAACACTGGGGTGTTACAAACATCTGCTGATGGCCCTTTTCCTTTAGGATCCGGCTTTTGCGGATCCCCCGATTTGCCAGAATTTTCTCCTTTGCTCAACTCTTCTCGCCTTTCACGTTGCAGCCTTCTTTTCTGTGTCCTAGTCAGCCCCTCCGGACACCATTGCAGTTGTCTTACCGATGGACAATGATTTTACGTTGACTCCGCTCGATAAGTATTAGCATCCCTGCAGAATATGAACTCATCGGGGACTCGTGCATCCGCCATCTCCTCAAGTTCCTCTTGGTTCCTGGGAAAGTACCCGACACGGCAGTATCATGAACTGAAGCTCTCCCCCTAATCGGCCCAATAAATCGTCGATCATTATTTTGATACTGCCGATTAAGTCTATCATACCGATCATAACCATTGCACTCAGGGCAATCTCTAACAGTGGGCAACTTAATGTTCTGCTCCTAGCAATGGATAAAGAACGGGCAGTTCAAGTGATCTTTATGCCAATTCCACTCCTGTCGACGTCTTTCCTCTTCTCGACGATAATCTTCTTGTTGGCGCCGATACCGATCTTCACGTTGCTGCCAAGTCTCCCGATGCCTTCTATGAGTTATCACAATGCCAGATCGGGGAGGCTTTCTTGAGCTGGCTCCTTCCTGAACCAGACCCTTGCCTTTTGTGTCATCGGTAGTAATTTGATGTTGAGGATCCACCGATGCACTTCTTTCAGCTGCCTCTGACGTCAAGACCTTGGTTTTTCCCTTAGCATCCAACATATTTGTCGGGAAAGGATGTTGATCGATCTTCATCGGCTTCTGAGTTTTAGAATTATCAAACTTGATTCTCCCAGCTTCTATAGCTGATTGCAGTTGTTGCCTAAAAACCTTGCACTCATTTGTGCTGTGAGACGTTGCATTGTGCCACTTGCAATATTTCATCTTCTTCAATTCCTCAGCCGATGGAATCACATGATTGGGTGACAACTTGATTTGCCCTTCCTGGAGTAGAAAGTCAAATATCCTATCGGCTTTGGTGATATCAAATGCAAACTTCATTGGTTCTTTGTGTCCAAAAGGGCAAGACATCGGCTTCTTATTTTTCACTCATTCTGCCAAGCCGATGACTAGCTCTTCATCAGAGTCTAAGCTTGCTGCCTTATCAACAAATGACACCTTTTTATTCCACGCTCTCCTGGGCTCAAAAGGTTTAATATCTTGGTCAGAAATCCTCTGTACCAAATGACTTAGACTTTCAAACTCTTGAGAAGCATACTTGTCTCTGATATGTGGCGACAACCCCTAAAAAGCCAAATCGGCTAGCTGCTGATCGTATAGAACCAGACTATGGCACTTATTCTTAACCTCTCGCAACCTCTGCACAAAACTCTCGACCGATTCATCATTGCGTTGCTTCAGCCTGACTAAATCGGTGATCTTCTTCTCATGAACCCCAGAAAAGAAATACTTGTGGAATTGCTTCTCTAGATCGGCCCAAGTGATCACTGAGTTGGGAGGTAACGAAATAAACCAAGTAAAAGCCGATCTAGACAAATATGATGAGAACAGATGAACCCTTAACTCATCTCTGTTAGCAGCTTCTCCACACTGGATGATGAACCTATTGACATGCTCCATAGTTGATGTATCATCCTGTCCAGAGAACTTGGTGAAATCTGGTGCCTTGTACCGATTTGGAAGTGGAATCAAATCGTATGCAAGAGGATACGGTGTCCGATAAGAGTAAGTGTTGACTTTGGGTTTTATCCCAAATTGGTCTCTCATTACTTCAGCTATCTTATCGGCCCAATAAGCATCGGCATCTTGCCGATGAGGTGGTTGTGGATCCGGCACCTGCTGATAAGCTTCCACGTGTCTCTGAGGTGCATGATCTGCATGGAACATTGGATTAACCATCTGACCACCAATCTGCTGACCAAGATTCATCGGCTGGTTGATCAACCCTTGATTCTGAAACCCAGGTTGGATTTGTCCTTGTTGAAACCCTATAGCCTGATGATTCTGCTGAGGAATCTGTGGAAAGACAAGCTGCCCTGTCCATCCATTATTAGCATTTATCGGCATAGGACCTGCCGATGACTGATAGTTGGGCATCATCATTGAGCCGACATACCCTGGTTGTGTCATAAACATCTTCTGCGTTGGCATTGGATCTGCCGATGCATTAGGCATTTGAAACGTTGGCGCTTGAGAATTCCCAGTGTAAGGCCTCGCAGTAGTAGTTGTAGTGTACTGGGGACTCTGATTCATCGGCGGATTTGGAGGCGTCGATGCCATAGGAGCCTTACCTATCACGTCAGCCACTTGAGACGTTCTAGGAGTTTTTACCATCATCTCTGGGGGCATACCATAACCCCACTAGTTAGGAGGGACAGACCATGACATTGCCGATGCCAATAGATTTGTGGCAAGTTTGATTTGCCCGTCTGACGTAGATGGATTAGTGGTCATCGGTGTAGATTGCGCATTAGTCATCCCTAATGTACTTGGAGAAGTAGCTTCTGCACCCGCAACGGCCGTACTAGCCGATGGAGCTGTAACCACCGGTGACCCTGGCTGGTGATGGGCAGGACCCACATAAGATGGTGGTACTTGTCCTTCCTTGAAAGTTCTAGCCATAGCATTGAAAACCGTGTTAGACAGTACACCAGCTTAGTTAATCAGAGCACGGTTGACGGCACCATCAACCATCACTTGCAATTTACCAGGATTGGCTTCCAAAGTTATTTGCTGAGGTGCCGGCAATGCTTCCTTCTGGATCACTTCGCCACTCCTATTGATACTAAAAGATTTCAAGCATAGCTGCTTGTAATCCTCCATGGCTTTGGCCATAGCCTGCTTTTGCTCATCTCTGAGATTGGCTTCCGTCACAGGAATAACGTTCTCCAGGTCGAAATCGGTGTTCGACATGTCGATCTTGATCTTGAATCTGTCCCACCAGGCGTGCCAAAAGATGTGTTGATGCAAAAGCTGATCTGCAAACAAAAGGGCTAATACCCGATTCAAACGTTAAGGCGTGCCAGTCGATTTGACCTTACAATCGACAAAGGTGATAACTCGAACACTTTAGTCCCGACAACAGCGATGCGCCCGGATGTCACGGCCAAGAGGTGCTCACGCGGAACTTGAGAACGCGCCGAGTTTGACCCGACGAATTCCTAAGAACTCGTAATAAAAGGAAAATATGACAAAGTCGTCGAAAAAGTAGATGCTGGTATATGAAAAAATTTGTGTTTTATTGATTGATCGATGTCTCATTACATTGCCCTAGGGTCTACATTTATACCCTGTCCGAAGAATTACAACCAGACACGACTAGGACTCGAATTCCAATTTGAACGAAATTCGTATACAAAACAAACTCTAATAACTAAGGAAACATTAAACTATCCTTAACAGCCAATCGGTGTACCGCCATGAGTCAATCGGTAACCCCCGTGCTTTTCTTTAGAATCATCGGCAGACTGCCTGTTATAGCCATCGGCAAACACCGACACAGGTCATTGGCATGAGCACACCACCACCTCTGGACTTAGTCATATCCAGTTGTTTCCCCATCGGCACCATCTCTCATCGGCAACTCCCCTATAGACTAGTCACCATCACCCAATCTGCCGATCTATGCTTCATTAACTCTAGATGTGTATCCAAAGATACGTGTCTAAAAATGGTGTCAACACCCGTCTCACGGATTACGCTCCACCGACCTAAAGGATCAAGGATAATCGTTCAATCAATGTCGGTTTGATCCGACGACCCACGTTCACCTGAGGGGACTATATAAGCAGACCCCCTGGCCCCTGGAGGAAAACAAGTTCATCATAGAGTTGAGAGGTGCCCTCGAAGGATAACCTTTCCTCTAAATAGACTTAGGGCTTAGCATCCAATGTGAGAGTAGACTAGATCTACTAGATTGAGAGAGATAGAGTGGAGGTGTAGATCGGAGGAAGCCCGGCCCGTCGGTGTTTACTCCGAGGTTGTACCTACAGGATCAAGTCTCCTAACCTGAGGCTTGCTCCTAGGATTCTTTAGTATTTCGACTTCTAAATTCTAGTAAGTTCTTGTTATTATTGTCGGTGCTTAGGTTAAATAGCCTTCCTTGATCTGATTAGACAGGGAGTCTAGTTTGGTTACTGAACTAAAAACTGCTTGAGTAGGCATTTGTTGGGTACCATAATAAGGGATACCCAAATCAGAGCAATAAAAAACGCAAAGAAACACACTAACCACAATCATCAGGGCCTCGGCCGCGAGCTCCGACTCGCCTGACCCCCCAGGGCCTCGGACGCCAGTTCCGACTCGCCCGACCCATCAGGGCCTCGGCCGCGAGCTCCGACTCGCCCGACCCCCAGGGCCTCGGACGCCAGTTCCGACTCGCCCGACCCCCACGGCCTCGGACGCCAGTTCCGACTCGCCCGACCCATCAGGGCCTCGGCCGCGAGCTCCGACTCGCCCGACCCTCCAGGGCCTCGGACGCCAGTTCCGACTCGCCCGACCCATCAGGGCCTCGGCCGCGAGCTCCGACTCGCCCGACCCCTCAGGGCCTCGGACGCCAGTTCCGACTCGCCCGACCCCTCAGGCCCTCGGACGCAAGTTCCGACTCACCCGACCCCGTCCAGGCTCGGGCGCCGGACCCCACTCCGCCTGGGCAGCAAGACTTCCACCACACGGTGCCCGTACCCACGACATGACAGACGCGACGACTTCCATACCGCGGCAGGGCAAGGCGATAACTATTCCAACCACCCTGGTCACTGTAGCCTTACCTCTGTCACTGTACATTCTTACCTCTTTCGCTGTAGCGTACTGTCGCACAGTAAAAAGGGAATGGGAGAGGTAAAATCAGCACCACTATTTGACGTCTTTTCCCACTGTTGACAGGATGTGAAGCAGTGCTGGTGATCCGACCCCCGCGACCCCTACAGGGCTCGGTAACCCTCTACAGGGGCAGCCATACCATCAACCATCCCTCAAGGACGAGATGGACCGGCTCCAACAGGGTCGGGACTGAGGTTTCACCATTCAACAGAGGAAATTTACTCTTGTAAAAACCTATCTTCCCCTTGAGACTATAAAAGGGGAGCCAGGGTTCACAACTAAGGATAAGTTCAGAAGGTTCACACACACAACACACTTTCACAGAGCAGCAGCCCGCACTCTGTCCACACCAAGCCGAGACCCGGGACTTAGCCCTCTCTCGCAACTAGCTTGTACCCCCTACTGCAAGCACCTTTGGGTGCAAGGTTATACAGAATCCACAGCCACACTGGACGTAGGGCATTCTTGGCTCGAACCAGTATAAACCCTCTGTGTCTCACTTGCATCACCATCCAAGCTTGGTCAGTCACGCAGACTTATACTTGTTAGTGCCTAGACCGTGAGTCTAGACGCCGACAGTTGGCGCGACAGGTAGGGCCTTCTGCGTGACATTCACCTGTCCCTACTAGGAAGGTTTGGATGGCGGACGGATTTCGCCCGCTCCGTCGCGGCATCATCATGACGTTTGGGAGTTTGGAGTTCATGTCCCTCGGTTCCGGCTACGACATGGTCCTCCTCCCGCCATGTGACGACGTCGAGCCTAGCCCCGAGCCGATCCCACCACAGTCAGTGCGTGGGAGACGTTCGGGACACCATGCGGGAGGCTCACGGAGGGGGCGTCAGAGATCTAGGATCTCCGACCCTACCTCTGAGGCTAGGACCCGTCCGGCCCTTCCCCCGCATATTCCTCACCAGGTCGCCCATTCCCCCGGCCCGACAGGCGCTAGAGGAAGGGCTCGCGGGGCATCAAGCCCCGGTTCCAGGACCAACAGAGGACCATCGCGGCCTCCCGTTCCGCCCCGGTCAAAGGGGAAGGCAAGGACCGCACCCGTCCCCCGCAAGGGGGACAAAGGGACCTCAACATCCCGTCCTTCTCCA
Organism: Sorghum bicolor; assembly: GCF_000003195.3. Lineage (NCBI taxonomy): Eukaryota > Viridiplantae > Streptophyta > Magnoliopsida > Poales > Poaceae > Sorghum > Sorghum bicolor. The sequence continues at coordinate 46,682,930 of NC_012872.2, forward strand.
CCTACGGATGAAGGAGTAGCAGCGTGTTGATGCAAAACTGATCTGCAAACACAAAGGGCTAATACCCGATTCAAACGTTAAGGCGTGCCAGCCGATTTGACCTTGCTATCGGCAAAGGTGATAACTCGAATACTTTAGTCCTGACAACAGCGATGCGCCCGGATGTCACGGCTAAGAGGTACTCACGCGGAACTCGAGAACACGCCGAGCTTAAGTCGACGAATTCCTAAGAACTCGTAATAAAAAGAAAAAAGTATGACGAAGTCGTCGAAAAAGTAGATGCTGGAATATGAGTAAAACGTGTGTTTGATTGATTTTTTGATATCTTGATTACAAGGTCCTAGGGTTTATATTTATACCCTGCTCAAAGAGCTACGACCAGACACGATTAGAATTCGAATTCCAAATTACACGGAATCCGTATACAAAACGATGCAAATAACTAAGGAAATAATAAAACTATCCTTCGTGACAAACCGAAACTCCTCCAGATGACAACTGGCAGCTCCCGGACTCCTCCTTTGCGTCATCGGCAATCCCTTTGCCATAGTCATCGGCAGCCCTTTTTACTCAGCCATCGGCACCATATTACTGCCTGTGAACTTAGTCACATCCAACCTCTCCCTCATCGGCAACCATCCTCATCAGCAACCCGCATCGTACTGCCACCCTATCCTGCCATCCTGGACACGTGCCCAAAAATGGTGTCAACACATGCCCCCCAGTTTCGGAGTATAAAACTATTAATGCTCCGAAATTCTCTGCAGTAATGATGTCTCCTCCGCAATTAATGCTCCTAATCTGGTAACCGACAACCTCAATCTGGACAACTCTGATCCTAATCCTCCGCAGATTCCTCGAAATCCCCAATTTCCTAAACGGGCATCTTTCTTGGTCGTACATCGGCAACAATACCGTTACAAAGATCTGCCGATGCTCTGACCGGGATATTCGCAAAAACGGTTACTTCCCCTCTATCCGCCCATCGGCAAGATGACCGTTATAGAATATCGCCGATGGACCGACCAGGAGATCGCGCACAGTAAAATATCTTTAGATAATGACCGCTTCCTGTCAAATCACCTGCACAATCCCTGGATTACCATGCAAACAGTTACCATATCCACCTGAGTACCCTCGGGCTTCTCGGATGCGGCAAAGAGATAAGTCGGATTTGCCCTTGCCCATCTTGTCCTATAAATAGTTCCTTCTTGGGTACTCCTCCCCCATCACACCATTCTACTATCCAACTTTGCTTTTCCAGCGGCGGCGCCATTTACAACCCTCAAGATCTCCGGCAAGCACTCCTCTTCATCAACTCTGGTGCCCTCCAGCGTCCTCTTCACGACAAGATGGCCGTTGGCTTCGTCGTCCCTGAGGTCAGACTTCCATCTCATCTGCTGTACCTTTTTCTCGCATTCCTGTTCATCCGCGATTTACCTTACCGAATATTTTCCTTTTCCTTTTTCTTTGTATTTTTATTCCCCAAAACACTAGGAGTTGTCCAACAAAATTGTCATTCCTACCGATCAACCACACCTTCAGTGCCTCGGCCCTCTAGGGGATCCAGATCCAACCGACCTTATCAATGCAGAAACCAACAGGATTCCCTTCAGAGCTGAAAACTTTTCTTTAGATCTGTGGAAAGACACCTTTCGTTCTTGGCCCAGCCCTACTGTAGGGTGGAAAGATTGGTTCTTGAGGGTCAGCAACTCTTATGAAGTTCAATGGGGTGAGAGGAAACTAGCTCAATGTATTAGGCTATCCATTGCCGATATGCACAGGAACGAGTCATTGCTGATAGCTGCATCCTACTTTTGGTTAGACACTCTCAATGCCTTTGTTTTTGGCCACGGCCCTGCTTCTCCTACCCTTGCCGATGTAGCCATGCTTACTGGGCTAGATATATCTTCTGCCGATAGCACCCACTTTTTTGATACCGCCCCCAGCGCCAAAGTGGAGACTCGCGCTATCGGCGGTTGGTCAGGGTACATCCAGAAGTACCGCGGGAGAGGGCCTGTCACCACAAAGGAGCAAACCACCTTTCTGAACATGTGGCTGGACAAGTTTATATTCTGTGGTCGATCGGCAGGGCCGACTTCTGTTTATCTATCGGCAGCAGAAAGACTGGCTAGCGGCGGCCAATTTCCTCTCGGCCGATATTTGCTCGGCGCTGTTTACCACCTTCTTCATCAGGTAGCCCAGAAACTCCTGCTTGGCCAATCCATCGGCAACTTGGGAGGCCCCTGGTGGTTTATTAACATGTGGCTCAATCTGCACCTGCATAAGTGCCTTGATTTCAACTTGTTCTCACAGCACTTCCCAAGAGATATAGCCGAGAATCATGTGTTAGGTGAAGAGGAATCGGCAACGCGTGCCCCCTTGAACTTTGGTGAAGCCGTTATAGTCTTACCCGGTTCAGGGAACAATCCGGATCAGATCGGCCGATTCTTCGAGACTCTATATGAGGGTCTGGCCAGAGATGAACGACCATGGCTGGCTTATGACGACCCAGACAGCATGCTCCCTCTGACCTTCAATCCATTTGATGAGGCTCTCGACAGGGACAATGAGGTGATGATGGCAATCGTGACTCCCAGAGCCATACCGGTGAATTTCTTCGGTAGCACGAAAACCTCCCCCCAAACCTTTGAATTTTATAATCCATCGGCATTAGCTCGCCAGCTAGCTTTCGGCCAATTGCCGATTGCACTTCCTTATGCCGATGTAATAAAGCCCAGAGAACCCATCGCCAACCTCCTTGAGTGGTCTCGAGTAGCCCAGTTACCACCAAATGCCGACACAGACGTAGATCTGTCAGAATGGGTTCCAGCCGCCTTTATCACTCAGGCATACAAGCTATGGTGGGCAGAATGGAAGGAGAATCTATTCTGCAGATCGGCCCTCTCATACCGCGGCATGATCGACCCCGAATACGAAGTCCCCGATGACACTGTAAGTATTTTAAACCGATGTCTTATTTTCCAATACCATTCCCATCGGTAACTTACCCCTGTATTTCTTTTGCAGATTGACAACACCCCCCCATCGGTCAGTAGGAGTGGCAAGCCGATCGACTTATTCCCATCAGGCCCGATCTCCTCAATCGGCCATAAAGCTCCCACTCTGGCTTCCATCGTGCACCGGGGTGTGCGCCTCAAGAAAGTTACCACCAGGAAAACTCAGACATCACCAACGGTAACTGCCTCCACTCTGGCGCAAGCTTTCAAGGCAATCTGTTAAAACCTTTTTCATTTATGCTGACTATCTTTGTATCGGCTATCTGTGCTCATAAACTCCTTTTTGTTGTTGCAGCAAACTGGTGCATCGGCAAAAGCCAAACGCCAAGGTGCCGATGCCCCCCAGTCTAGCCAGCCAAAGAGGAAGGGCATCCAAGGTGCTAAGGCTAGAACAAAGCGCCAGAAAGTGGCAACTCCTCCTCCTCCTCCGGTGTCTCCAATCCCGGTGGAATCTTCCCCTTCTTCTCCAGAAGTCCAGACACAGCAAGTACCATCTCCCCAACCAATACAGGAAGCACCACAGATGGAAGAACCTCAGCAAGAAGAACCTCAAACGGCAGGTACATCAGCTGACGTAGGTGAACAAACAACTGGTCCGGCAGGTCCAGTTATATCATTGGTGGTTTCCCCGACTCAGGCAGCTGTTCTCTCTCCTCCAGGTAACACATCTCAACAATACTTCCGCCGATAAACTTATTCTCATTTAGTCTCATAATCCTTCCTGTCTTCTTTCAGGCGATATTGTTCCATCGGCAACATTTGCCGATCAACCTGTAGCTCCATCGGCATCTTTGAGCCAAAGGCAAGAAATTGCCTTGAAGCAAGTAAGTCATCCAATTTTCCACCAGTACCGTGTGCCGAAGTTTTGACCATAAAACTGACTTATTTCATCTTCATTTTCAGGAACAAGATTCTCCCAACAGCTTATTCTCCTTCGCCATTGATATCTTCGAAGAAGAAGGCGAGGAAGCAAGCTCCTCTCGGGCAGTTGGAACTGTATCGGCAGAAACCAGAGCTAAGCTGGAAGAGCTATCGGCCATACTCCATCAAGACACAACTCAACTGGTCAACGATTCTGACCCAGCCAAAGCCCTGTTCAAGACCCTTAGAGGCCAAATTCCTGCCGATGCTGAAGAGACACTCTTCCATGCTGCACACCTAGAAAGCCGCCAGCTACAGTACCAGAGAGCCACTCGACGCCTTGCCGATAGAGCCGCTCAAATCCAGCTCTCTGAGGAGATGATGAAAGAGAAACTTTTAACCGATGAGAAACATAAGAACATCGGCACCTTAAAGTCCTCAGGTGATGCACTGAAGCAGAAAGTGTCTGATCTATCGGCAAAAAGAGAAGCTCTACTGGCCGAACTCAAGCAAGTAGAGGACGCTCTGTCCCAAGCCCAGCAAGAAGAGAGTCGACTGCCGGAGACCATCAAGCACCTTGAACAAGAACGAAACGTCCATGGTCGCAAAGCGCTGCAGCTGAAGAGGAAGCTGAAGCCGATAGAAGGTTCTGCCGATGATGATATCAAAGAGATAGAGACAGCCAATCAGATTCGGCTGCGCGCCATATCAGCAATCCAAGCGCTGCTGAACATATGAAGCTTTCATCGGCAACACACCTTTGTTTTTCCGCTTTTAGCTTTTAGTCTAGCCGATAAGACTGTTATCGGCACCTTTTGAAACATTAAGTCTGCCCCCGAACATTTAAATCCAGCCGATAGGAGTGTTATCGGCACTTAAACTTTTATGCGTCGATCCATATGCTGGGGTAGTACTTCTTTAAATATTTGCCATTTAACGCTCTGGGAAATTCAACTCCTTCGAGAGTTTCTAGAATATAGGCATTACCAGGAGCTGAATGTCTTATCCGATAAGGACCTTCCCAATTAGGAGACCACTTCCCAAACTTCGAACTTTTAGTCCCGACTGGCAAAATCAACTTCCATACCAAATCCCCATCGGCAAACTCCTTAGCCTTTACTTTTTTGTCATACCATCTAGCAACTCTCTTCTTATTTTCTTCTATACTCATTAAAGCCTTCAACCGATGCCCTGCTAAATCATCTAACTCATCGGTCATCAAAGTGGCATAATCATCGGCAGCCAATTGATCTTGAAAAGATAATCGCCTAGATCCAGCCTTAATCTCCCAAGGCAAAACTGCATCATGTCCATACACCAATTGATAGGGCGACACCTTGGTTGATCCATGACAAGCCATCCGATAAGACCACAGTGCCTCATTTAACAATGTATGCCACCGCCTAGGATTCTCTTCAATCTTTCGTTTAATAAGCTTGATAATTCCTTTGTTGGACGCTTCGGCCTGCCCATTGGCTTGAGCATAGTAAGGAGAAGAATTCAACACTTTAATTCCCATACCGATTGCGAATTCATCGAACTCCCCCGACGTGAACATGGTGCCCTGATCGGTAGTAATCGTTTGGGGAATCCCAAATCGGTAAATAATATGCTCCTTCACAAAATCAATCATATTGGCCGATGTGACTTTCTTCAAAGGAATAGCTTCGACCCACTTAGTGAAATAGTCAGTAGCAACTAGAATGAACTTATGCCCTTTGCTAGATGGTGGATAAATCTGGCCGATCAGATCGATGGCCCACCCCCGGAACGGCCAAGGTTTTATTATAGGATTCATAGCCGATGCGGGTGCTCTCTGGATATTACCGAACTTTTGACAACCTTGACATCCCTTGAAATATTTAAAACAATCTTCAAGTATGGTTGGCCAAAAATATCCATTCCTTCGAATCATCCACTTCATCTTAAAAGCTGACTGATGCGCTCCACACACTCCTTCATGGATTTCTCCCATCAAACTTCTGGCTTCATCATCACCCAAGCATCGGAGAAGAATTCCGTCGATAGTTCGATAATACAATTCATTCTCAAGGAGCACATACTTGGTTGCTTGAAATCGAACCCGTCTTTCAACTTTTTTAGACGGATCTTTTAGATAATCAATAATTTCTTTCCTCCAATCACCGGCACTGACTGCCGATGTCGCATTAATCATTGGCTGATATCCCGAGGCATGCTGGGCTAACCGATTAGCGTCTTCATTATGCAATCGGGGAACATGCTCCAATCGGAAGTTCTTGAATTCTTTTAACAGTTGCATACTTCTCTCGAAATAGGTTATGAGAACTTCACTTCGGCATTCATAGCTTCCGGCCAATTGATTTATAACCAACATGGAATCCCCGAATACTTCAACAGCATCAGCACGAACTTCTCTTAACAACTCCAATCCCTTGATCAGAGCTTGATACTCAGCCTGATTATTTGTTGATGTAGCAACAATCGGCAAGGAAAACTCATACTTCCTCCCTTTAGGAGAAACTAATACAATGCCGATTCCTGCTCCTCGGTCACAGGTAGATCCATCAAAGAAGAGCGTCCAGGGTGCAATTTCCAAGGTTTCCACTAGACCGCAATGCTGAGTCACAAAATCGGCCATAACCTGCCCTTTGACCGCCTTAGCCGATTCGTAACGCAAATCGAACTCCGACAGCGCCAAAATCCATTTACCGATCCTACCACTCATAATCGGCATAGATAGCATGTATCGGACCACGTCATCTTTGCAAACAACAGCACATTCGGCCGACAATAGGTAATGTCTTAGCTTGATACATGAAAAATATAAGCATAAGCACAGCTTCTCCATGGCCGAATACCTGGTTTCAGCATCAATCAACCTCCTACTCAAATAATAAATTACTCTCTCTTTCCCTTCAAATTCTTGAACTAAAGCTGAACCGATAACCGATCCATCCGTAGATAAATATAATTTAAAGGGTTTCCCTTGTTGAGGTGGAACTAAAACTGGAGGATTTACTAGATACCTTTTGATCTCATCCAGAGCCAACTGCTGTTCTTCTCCCCAAACAAACTCCTGATCGGCTTTCAATTTGAGAAGAGGACTGAAAGCACGAATTCTCCCAGATAAATTCGATATAAATCTTCTGATAAAATTCACCTTGCCGATCAAGGATTGGAGCTCGGTTTTATTGGTAGGGGCCACTATTTTATTGATGGCATCAATAGATCTTCGACTAATTTCAATACCCCTCTGATGTACCATAAAACCAAGAAACTGCCCTGCCGATACGCCAAATGCGCACTTGTTGGGGTTCATCTTCAATCCATGCTTCCTGGTGCACTCCAACACTTTTCGTAGATCGGCAAGATGCTTTGAGAAATCTTCAGACTTAACCACCACATCATCAATATAAATTTCTACGATCTTGCCGATGAACTCATGAAATATAAAATTCATAGCCCTTTGATAAGTAGCACCAGCATTCTTTAACCCAAAAGTCATGACTATCCATTCAAATAGTCCAACATGACCAGGACACCTGAATGCGGTTTTTGGAATATCCTCCTCTGCCATGAATATTTGATTGTAACCCGCATTACCATCCATGAAACTGATGACCCGATGGCCAGCCACAGCATCAACCAGTAGATCGGCGACAGGCATTGGGTATCCATCCATCGGCGTAGCTTTATTGAGATTCCTGAAATCAATGCACACCCGAAGCTTCCCGTTCTTTTTGTAAACCGGAACAACATTGGAAATCCATTCGGCATACCGACACTGCCGAATAAACTTAGCTTCAATAAGTTTAGTGATTTCGGCCTTAATATCAGGTAGAATGTTAGGATTACATCGGCGGGCTGGTTGCTGATGTGGCCGAAATCCAGACTTGATGGGTAACCGATGTTCAACAATTGATCGGTCTAAACCAGGCATCTCTGTATAATCCCAAGCAAAGCAATCTTTATATTCCTTTAACAAACTAGTTAACTGCCGTTTACACTCAGGATCTAATTTAGCACTAATAAAAGTAGGCCTAGGCTTATCACCACTACCTATATCTACTTCTACCAAATCATCGGCCGATGTGAATCCCTGGCCTAATTTTCCATCATCGGCGAATCTATCCATTAAAAACCGTCGTCAGAACCGACTGCTTGGATCGGTGGAATCTCATAATCGGCAACTTTGAGAAAATCTTTCTCCCAAACTTCTCCTGAAATGCACCTAGTCTTTTCATAAGTATCCGCTTCTGCCGATGCGATAATATAAGAAGAATCCCCTGGGACGATCTCAATCTTGTCACCTACCCACTGAACCAAGCACTGGTGCATTGTAGATGGGACACAACAATTGGCATGAATCCAATCTCTCCCCAATAATAAATTGTAGGCACCTTTTCCGCTGATCACGAAAAAAGTTGTCGGCAAGGTTTTGCTGCCGATGGTCAACTCTGCGCATATCGCCCCCTTGACTGGAGACACGTTTCCTTCAAAGTCTTTGAGCATCATATCGGTCTTGGTCAAATCTTGATCCCCTTTCCCAAGCTTCCGATATATTGCATACGGCATAATGTTAATAGCAGCTCCACCATCAACTAGGATCTTAGTCATTGGCTGCCCATCAACCCTTCCTTTGAGGAACAGGGCTTTAAGATGCTGCCTCTCGTCATCGGCAGGTTTCTCAAAGATAGCCGTCATCGGATCCAGGGCCAACTGAGCTATCTGATCAGAAAATTCCAACTCATCGTCACTGGCTGGTGCAAGAAACTCCATCGGCAACATGAAGACCATATTGACGCAGCCGATGGACCTTCCCTCTTAGTATCTGACGGCTGCCGACTTCTAGAGTTCTCTCCTTTATTTAGCTCTTCCTGCCTCTCACGTTGCAACCTCCTTTTCTGTGTCTTGGTTAATCCTTGAGGGCACCATGGAGGAAGTGGCCTTTGCCTTGCCATCGGGCGTTGGTTCTCTCTCGACTCCATGCGATGCGTGTTAGCATCCCTACAAAATATGAATTCATCGGGAACCCGTGCATCAGCCATTCCTTCAAGCTCCTCTTGGTTCCTGGGAAAATACCGGACACGATCTCCGAGCCGATCGTGAACGCTAAGCCTGCCCCCCAGCCGATCATGAACTGACGCCCTTCCTCTGATTGGCCCATTAAATCGCCGTTCATCATCATGATAACGCCGATCGGTTCTACTGTACCGATCATAACCGTTGCACTCAGGGCAGTCTCTGACAGTAGGCAGCTTGATATTTTCCTCCCAACAATGGATGAAGAATGGACAATTCCAATGATCCCTGTGCCGATTCCACTCCTGTCGGCGTCTTTCTTCTTCCCGTCGATAATCCTCTTGCTGGCGCCGATACCGATCTTCCCATTGTTGCCAATTTCCTCGTGGCCTTCTATGAGTTATGACGATACCAGACCGAGGAGGCTTTCCTGAGCTAGTTCCTTCCTGGACCAAGCCCTTATTTCTTGCATCGGCAGTAGTAACTTGATGCTGAGGATCTACCGATGCACTCTTCTCAGCTGTCTCCGATGTTAAGACTTTAGCCTTCCCCTTAGCATCCAACATGTTTGTCGGGAAAGGATGTTGGTCTATCTTCATTGGCTTCTGGGCTTTGGAACTGTCAAATTTGATTCTCCCTGACTCTATAGCCGATTGCAGCTGCTGTCTGAATACTTTGCACTCGTTGGTGTCATGGGAAGTTGCATTATGCCACTTGCAATATCTCATCCTCCTCAACTCTTCTGCCGATGGAATCACATGGTTAGGTGACAGTTTGATCTGACCTTCCTGAAGTAGAAAGTCAAATATCCTATCGGCCTTGGCGGTATCAAAGGCGAACTTCTCTGGTTCCTTCTGCCCGAAAGGACAAGACATCGGCTTCTTGTTTTTTACCCACTCTGCCAAACCGATTACTGGTTCCTCGTCGGAATCTGAGCTTGTTGCTTCATCAACAAATGAGACTTTCTTATTCCATGCCCTCTTAGGTTCGAAAGGCTTGATGTCTTGATCAGATATCCTCTGCACCAAGTGACTTAAACTTTCGAATTCCTGAGAGGCATACTTATCCCTGATATGTGGCAACAAACCCTGGAAAGCCAAATCGGCTAGCTGCCGATCATCCAGAACCAGGCTATAGCATTTATTCTTGACCTCTCGTATCCTCTGCAAAAATCCTTCGACCGACTCATCATTACGTTGCCTCAACTTGACCAAGTCGGTGATCTTCTTCTCATGAACCCCCGAGAAGAAGTATCTGTGGAATTGCTTCTCTAGATCGGCCCAGGTGATTACCGAATTGGGAGGTAATGATATGAACCAAGTAAAGGCTGATCCAGACAATGATGATGAAAATAGACGCACCCTTAATTCGTCCCTGTTACCAGCCTCTCCACATTGAATAATGAACCTGTTGACATGCTCCATGGTTGACGTGTCATCCTGTCCGGAAAACTTTGTAAAATCCGGTACCTTGTACCGATGTGGAAGCGGGATCAAATCATACGCTGGAGGATACGGTGTCCGATAAGAATAAGTGTTGACTTTGGGTTTTATCCCAAATTGTTCCCTCATTACTTCAGCAATCTTATCGGCCCAATACGCATCGGCATCTTGCCGATGAGGCGGCTGCGGATCTGGCATTTGGTGGCGAACCTCCACGTGTCTGTTCGGGACGTGACCTGTATGGAACATTGTATTGGTCATCTGTCCTCCAATCTGCGGACTACCAAACTGCTGTCCACCGATTGGCTGTCCTCCGGGTTGCTGTCCAAAATTTATTGGCTGGTTGGGAAGTCCCTGACCTTGGAACCCGGGATAAACCTGCCCCTGCGGGAACCCCGTAATCTGATAACCTTGCTGGGGCGACTGTGGAAAGGCTTGCTGTCCAAGCCATCCATTATTAGCGTTCATCGGCATAGGTGCTGCCGATGATTGGTAATTGGGTACCGTCGTTGAATTGACATACCCCGACTGGGCCATAGGCCTCTGTTGCATCAGCATTGACTCTGCCGATGCGTTGGGCATCTGGAATATTGAATCTTGAGGATTTCCAGTGTGAGGCCTTGCAGTAGTAGTTGTGGTATACCGAGGACTCTGGTTCACCGGCACATTGGAAGGTGCCGATGTCATAGGAGTTTTGCCCCTCATGTCAGTTATCTGTGATGTTCCCGGCGTCAACTCTGGAGGCATACCATAACCCCACCAGTTGGGAGGAAGCGTTAACCCTGACATTGCCGATGCCAACATATCTGTTGTCAGTTTATGCTGCCCAACTGAAATTTGCGGGTTGGTTGCCATCGGCATAGATAGTGCACCAGTAGTCCCCAATGTACTTGGAGGGACGGCAGACTGTGCACTTGCACTCGTCAAGGCAGCCGATGGAGCCGTGACCTCTGGTGCCGTTGGCTGATGATGGGAGGGCCCCACATAATCTGGCGGGATTTGTCCTTCCTTGAAAGTTCTTGCTACGACGTTGAAAACCGTATTAGACAGTACACCAGCTTGGTTAATCAACGCTCGATTGATGGCATTGTCAACCATATCTTGAAGCTTGCCAGGATTGGCGTCAAAGGTGACCTGCCGTGGTGCCGGCAGTGCATCTTTCTGGACCACTTCGCCGCTCCTGTTTATGCTGAAAGACTTCAGGCATTGCTGCTTGAATTCTTCCATGGCTTGGGCAATAGCTTGCTTTTGCTCATCCTTGAGGTTGGCTTCCGTCACGGGGATGACGTTCTCTTGATCGAGGTCAGAGATCGACATGTTGATCTTGATCTTGAATCGGTCCCACCGGGCGTGCCAAAAGATGTGTTGATGCAAAACTGATCTGCAAACACAAAGGGCTAATACCCGATTCAAACGTTAAGGCGTGCCAGCCGATTTGACCTTGCTATCGGCAAAGGTGATAACTCGAATACTTTAGTCCTGACAACAGCGATGCGCCCGGATGTCACGGCTAAGAGGTACTCACGCGGAACTCGAGAACACGCCGAGCTTAAGTCGACGAATTCCTAAGAACTCGTAATAAAAAGAAAAAAGTATGACGAAGTCGTCGAAAAAGTAGATGCTGGAATATGAGTAAAACGTGTGTTTGATTGATTTTTTGATATCTTGATTACAAGGTCCTAGGGTTTATATTTATACCCTGCTCAAAGAGCTACGACCAGACACGATTAGAATTCGAATTCCAAATTACACGGAATCCGTATACAAAACGATGCAAATAACTAAGGAAATAATAAAACTATCCTTCGTGACAAACCGAAACTCCTCCAGATGACAACTGGCAGCTCCCGGACTCCTCCTTTGCGTCATCGGCAATCCCTTTGCCATAGTCATCGGCAGCCCTTTTTACTCAGCCATCGGCACCATATTACTGCCTGTGAACTTAGTCACATCCAACCTCTCCCTCATCGGCAATCATCCTCATCAGCAACCCACATCGTACTGCCACCCTATCCTGCCATCCTGGACACGTGCCCAAAAATGGTGTCAACACAGCGGCACCTCCTGAGTTACCTTTTGGGCTCAGGAATGCCGCCGCCACCTACGCCTCTTCCGCAAGCACTTCATTAAGTGCGTACGCGGAACTTCCAGGGCACCATTTGAGGTCTACACTGGACCTCATCTCCACACCGCCCGTCTCATCATACCCAGAGGACCTCACCTCGGGCGTCGACGAGTGGGCTGGCGCTGATTTCTCCAGGTGTGGCGATCCAGAGACTTTCATGCGTTTCTTGGAGGCCAGCAACTATTGTCTCGGCTACTCCGACTCCGACGACGGAAGCTACGACCCGTCACGAGAATGCTTCAACTTAGAAGTCGGAGGCACGCCGCATGGCGCCCAGGGGGACGCAGGGCCCTCTAGGCAAGAGGACGCAACTCCACCTCCCAATCCGACTCCCGGAACCAATCCCGGTGCCCGTGGGGTAGCATCTGCCCCCGCTGGAGGACACCGTCCTGACCTCGCACAGCTCGATGAGCTGGAGGCTAGGCTCGAAGAAGAGCGCACACGCCTCCGCCAACTCCGCGAGGCCCTGGTCCGAGAGCCGTCAGGCCGCGGGGATGGGGGCGAGGCTAGACGCCGCGCCCGTGACGTCAACCGCCGTATCATCGAGGACCAACGGGGTGACGCCCCGGTCTTCAGCACGGCCAGCCAAAACGTGATAGCTGTTGACGGTCCTTAAGTATCAAATTTAACTATCAAATAAACAAAAAAAAGGATCCAAATGAAATCAACATCAAGACTTAGGGTTTTATCTGACAGAATTCCACGTTTGGTGTTTGTCTATTTCTGCAGGGGGTTATCAGGAAATAAGGAAGAAAGGCCCACACGTCGGGATTACATAGAGATATCAACGTGCCGCGCAATTATCTTACATCTAGAAGACTCCAGAAGCCACGAGACCGAAGCGGAGGCGAAACGGGGCCAGAGACAGGGCGCCCGCCCTGTCCTACTGGGCGCCCGCCCACCTCCTGTGGCCAATCACGCTCAATCTCGCAGATTATGCTCCACCGACCTAAAGGATCAAGAATAACCGTTCAATCAATGTCGGTTTGATCCGACGGCCCAGGTTCACTTGAGGGGACTATAAAACCAGACCCCCTGGCCCCTGGAGGAGGCAACCCCTTGATCATTATTCATTATTCATAGTCAGAGCAAAAGCTAGGGTTTAGAGATGAGAGCTCTCCTCTCTTCTCTAAACTAGAGTAGATCTAGATAGTAGCGAGATGGAGAGCGAAGGAGGATTAGAGGAGAGGCCGGCCTGTCGGTTTTTCCTCCGGTTGTACTTCGCCATGATCAAGCTCTAATCAAGCTTGCTCATGGGATGACTCTGGTAATCTACTTCTAATTCATTATGCAATTACTAATCATGTATGTTCTGGTTCACAACTCTTTTGAGTACTTCTAATCTATAGGACCCTATAGGTTAGAGTTGTAGTATAGTGTGTAAGCGTGGTGCTTAGACCTAGATTACTTGTGGATATCCCCTGACTAGCTGGATCGTGTGGTAGGCCGCGTAGGTGACAGTTACGTTGGTCCCCTGTAGTCCACCTCTTGTTAGCAGGACGGGTAGGGTTTATCGGCCTATGGATAAGCATCCTTTGTGGTGTACTCTTATCACGTGGTTCGTCCCAGACATAGACATACCCCTTTGAAGTAGAGAAACCATAGTTATCCTCTCTATTCTGCTACCATCGCCCATATACTAGAATTGCTCTATTCTCTATTCCCATATTATCACTCACTGTTATCTTACCTTTAATATTGTTCTTATTCGATTCTATCATCTTTCTTATTTACACCTATCTATCTATCTTGGTTAAGTTAGAGCGTAGTTGGTTCTCCCGTTTCCCTGTGGATACGATAAAACCTTTAACCGGGTAAAAGCTTCAACGGTATCCGTGCGCTTGCGGATTATCTGTGTGCGTATAAATACCATAGTACACTCTAGTGCCATGCTGGGGATGACAACCTAGTATTCAAGTGGTGTTAGCAAGTGTCAACAAGCATTTTTGGCGCCGTTGCCGGGGAAACGGTTGCTGAGTTGACTACGAACTAGTTTAATCATTTTATAAAAAATAAATAAATAAATAAAAATATTTTCCTTTTATCCTTTGCCTCATCTCTGCTATTCTTTCTTCTTATCTAATCCTTGATCTCTGGTCTATTATGAATTCAAACATGTCTATCTATGAATTTCATAGACCTATGGGCACACATCTCGAACCACCAAAATCTTCAAAGCCTATCATAGCATCTAGTTTTGAGATAGACCCCGAATACATAGAATTTATTCAAAAACAACCTTTCTCAGGAAAAGGTGAGGAGAACCCATACACACACCTAAGAGAGTTTTATCGAGTCTGTGACCTCCTTCGCATAGAAGGCATGTCTGATGAGACCCTTAAATGGAAGCTCTTTCCGTTCTCTTTAACGGGAAAAGCTAGACATTGGTATAAACTCAAAGTAGGGAGTGTTCATGGAGATTGGAAGGAGTTATATAGTAGTTTTCTTTCTAAATATTTTCCAATCTCCAAAGTGGTGGAACTTCGGCGTGAGATTCTTTCTTTTAGACAACTGGAAGAAGAATCTCTTGGCAAATCATGGGACCGCTTTATTAACCTTACTCTCACTGGCCCAAAACTTTCTATTCTAGAAGAAGTTCTTCTAATTCACTTTTTTGAGGGCCTTAGTAGGAAAAATAAGCAAACCCTTCATGCGGCCTCTGGAGGATCTTTCCACCACCTATCCGCTAGTGAAGCTTGGAATTTGATTGATTTAATGAGCGGAAAGTCTCCTAGCTTTTATATCCCTGAGAAAGAGAAAGAACCAGTTCCTAGACAAGAAGAAGAAGTTTCGATAGCCAGATCACAACCACTTCAATCCCAAACTTTAGCTATCGATCTTAAACCATCAATACCCAAAAATTCTCCAAGGGAGGAAGGAATTCCGACTTTAAATCTTTTAGATGCTGATGGTTTAGACTTCTGGTTCTATAAGAGACCTTCAAGTAGGGATAATTCAAATCATCGCAATAATGTTTCTCTTAGAGAATGTCCTGGTTCCTATCATGAAGAAGTCGAGGATGACATATCAAGTGAAGGAGAGCTAAGCCATATAGACAATTCTATCTACTCCCCTTCCATGTTCACAAGTTCTAAATCCATCCTTGACCTTAGAGATCCCTCTTATCCCTCTTCTTTTCAATCTCATGATGATCCTAGCAATTCACCAAGACGACCAAACCATAGGAGTCATGAAGACCATAAGGATGGCATGTCAAGTAATGCCATAGAAGGAGAGCTAAGCCATATAGAAAATTCTAACACCTCCCCTATTTTGATCACAAGTTCTAAATGGCTAGAATGTGTAGAATGGATGGATAAGGAAGAAGCCTTAATAGGTTCTGACTTTGGCTCAATTTCAAATGGTGAGTTCTTGACTCCCTTTGAAGATGAGATTCATCCAACTACAGAAGAGGACATAGGTGAGACCAATCCAGGAGAAACTCCGAACATTCAGATTAGAGACGAAGATAACATTAATGAGCATGGAATTTATTTCATAGCCACTTCATTTACTCCATGCTCATATGCAACATCTTCCCAATCTATTGGTCTCTCCGACATCACCACACTTGAGATCTCCAACCCCCTCTTCCTTTCTATTTATAAAAACTTTAAAAGGGCGGTTGTCGATGCATATGTCTATAATAAATATTGCAGATCTCGTTGAGTTGATCTAGATATAGGTTGGCGTCGGAGGGGAAACCACTTCGCCAACATAAACTGATGGTTTCCCAAGGACAAGCTTAGTGTCTTAAAATAAGCATTGATCAGATCGTAACATGAGCCTTTAATTATTTGCAACATTACCTTGTGTATTGAGCATATAAGGATAATTGTAAAAAAACATTCCTTCGGGTATTCTTGTCACTAACCTTTCTAAGATTGGAGCAAGTAGATCGAATGAATGACAAGCACAAGGTATGTCCAACCAATCATCATACAACATTGAATTAAATTCATCCAAACTTGAATTTTGCAAAATTCAAGCTTGGGGGAGTACTTTACATAAGAACATCCTTTGCCATGTTGCTATGCTGGTTGTCCTTACCTTTGAGACATGCTCAATTTGTTAAATACTAATCACACTACTTCATCTCCACTTGAGTAGATCTCTATAAACGCTGTCATGCTACCTTTGTCTATTTATTAGCAAGTGTTGGTTTGGAAGTACTCGCCATACTTCCATTGGCATTTAAATTAAGCATGGTGCTTAGGTTAAATAGCCTTCCTTAATCTGATTAGACATGGAGTCTAGTTTGGTTATTGAACTAAAAAAACTGCTTGAGTAGATATTGGTATATTGTGTCGGACTAACCCCTGCAGAAAAACTTTCAATATCGATTTGGGAAGTCTTGAGATAAACTCACATCAGAGACGAAGAAAGTGACACATGAAGTTTAACAATTTGCACAAGAAGGACATAGCTCATTCATCATAGAGAGATGATCCATGGAGGGTGCCACAAACACGATGCACAACCGCTAAGAAAGGAAAGCTTCCACAAGATGATACTGTACCATCACTCTTCAAGCAATAACATGGGTGACACCGTATTAAAAGGTGCAGACGTCAAGGTCCGCACCTGAATCAAATGACGCACCTGAAGAATGAACACGATGAGAAGTCTTGACAAGAAGACTTAAAACATTGAACCCTCACCGAAAGGTAAGATTGGTAGTTATCCATATTTATCCTTTCTGCATTCTCTTTTTCATTTAATTATTTACTTTCCTTAAATAGATTTTTAGTTAATCATGCTATCTTGAAAAGAAAATAAAAATGTTAAAAAATACTAAGCCCCATGTGGGTATACGAGTGGCATAAAACCCATAAGTACCTTCACTGTGGTGGCATAAAAATAAAATAAATATTTCTTTTTTACTTTATAAAATAAAAATATAAAAACAGGGAGTAATATTTATTAAGGAAGCTCAACGTGATGAAGGCTAGATATTTATGCTAACACTTAATTAGTTCCACAAGCTTTGTTGTCTATTTGAGCTCCACAGAATTTAAGAATCAAGAAGACTAGCAGATGGAGGACATTCTAATCGCTGTCAGAATGCTGCTGACTTTCAAATACACCTCCGCCACCTGCTAGCTACATCAAGAGAAATTACGTCAAAATTCAGCTTGGGGGAGAGCACCCCTATTTATCTCGCTAAGTATTTCTACCTATCTTTATACTTATATTATATTAGAATATTAAAATACATAAACTATGAAAAACCAAATAAAGATTTTATGCTTATATATATATATCTTTTCTTAGTTTGCTAAATAAATAAATAAATAAATAAATAAAGTTTGCTATGAATCTTAATAATAAAACTCTAGCATTGATATGATGAATAGTTGCTCTGCCTAATTTGTAAATTTGAAGTTCTCTCTCAAGTTTAGACATAACTGTTATAATTTAAAGCTTGCTCTAGATCTAAACTTGTGGGATGAAAACTTGATCTGAAATCGAAGTTGTTAACGGATATGATATGGGAAGGTTGAGCTGCTGTTTATCTATTCCTAGAGATGCTAGAATTCTGGAGAATTTTATCTTTGAAAAATCTTTAAAATATTGCATGATGAGTTCCTGTATGATGAAAGTTTAAATTCCTACCATAGCCATATATACATGCTTGCTATACTTTGAGCCACACATTTATTTACTGCTTATGAGCATTGAGTGTGGTCAAGCTGTGTAGACCCTTAGGAGCTTGTCATGTGGTTAAATCAAGATTCACTTGCACGTTCACTCATATATGCTACTTCTACTCCGGAAGTACCATCCACATATATCCATCCATTTCCATCTCCAGTTTCACCCAAAATCATTCTACTCCTAATCCAGGAGAGATAGCCAAAAACATTTTCCTATCCCTGTTATTCCCCGTGAAATAAATGCTCCAGTTATTTTGGTTACTACCACTTGCTACATTATTTCAGGAGATGAGTGCTCTGAAAAAAAGAAAAGAGAAGAAAAAAAAATAATAATAATAAACGAGGAAATAAAAAGGGGCAAGTGCCCGGAACCTCGAAAGAAAGAAAAAGTGAGACGAGAGGTAAAAATGGACAAGTGTCCGACAGTAGAATTAGGGGTACAAGATACCCACCTGAGAGAAAAGAAAAAGAAGAGCATCTCATTCTCCTCATAAAGTTTCAAAAGCAAGGAAGGTATGTATCCCCTCATAAGAGCAAAAGTAGAATTAGACTTTCACCATTGTTATCACCATCATCACCATACACCATTCATTCGCCACACATGCACATCTTGATTTGGCTTATTGATTTGTTTCTTTGGATCCATGGTTTGACTATACAATAAATGTCTTGTAAGTATGTATACTTTATCTCCCACCTATGAGCTCCAGATATTAAAGCCTTACTAGAGTAGGTGAGAGAGAAGGCAATGGCACTATGCCTTATACCACAAATACCACATATTTTGAGAGAAGGCATATACCATCACTGCCTTGGTAAGGATCCAGAAATACCACAAAAGAGAGATATGAGAGAGTCATACAAAGGAATCTCTGAGTTTTATTTGAAAATCTGCAAAAACTCCAGAGTTATAGCTGATCAAGAATAAGAGACATGGCACTTGACTAGACTGTTCTATCTTTTAACTGCTCAAGATGGAAGTGACGGTTACAAGTCCCATGGTGAAAGGTAAAGTAAGTAAGTTTTAAGTCTTGACAGTTTACTCTAACTCAGAGATGAGACCTCATTTAAAAGCATGTGTACCGTCAATTTTTAAAGATATTGCAACAACTTATGATCCATAGCTGAGTCTATCCTTGCTCAGGGACGAGCAAGAGGTAAGCTTGGGGGAGTTTGTTGACGGTCCTTAAGTATCAAATTTAACTATCAAATAAACAAAGAAAAGGATCCAAATGAAATCAACATCAAGACTTAGGGTTTTATCTGACAGAATTCCACGAGTTTTGGTGTTTGTCTATTTCTGCAGGGGGTTATCAGGAAATAAGGAAGAAAGGCCCACACGTCGGGATTACATAGAGATATCAACATGCCGCGCAATTATCTTACATCTAGAAGACTCCAGAAGCCACGAGACCGAAGCGGAGGCGAAACGGGGCCAGAGACAGGGCGCCCGCCCTGTCCTACTGGGCGCCCGCCCACCTCCTGTGGCCAATCACGCTCAATCTCGCGGATTATGCTCCACCGACCTAAAGGATCAAGAATAACCGTTCAATCAATGTCGGTTTGATCCGACGGCCCAGGTTCACTTGAGGGGACTATAAAACCAGACCCCCTGGCCCCTGGAGGAGGCAACCCCTTGATCATTATTCATTATTCATAGTCAGAGCAAAAGCTAGGGTTTAGAGATGAGAGCTCTCCTCTCTTCTCTAAACTAGAGTAGATCTAGATAGTAGCGAGATGGAGAGCGAAGGAGGATTAGAGGAGAGGCCGGCCTGTCGGTTTTTCCTCCGGTTGTACTTCGCCATGATCAAGCTCTAATCAAGCTTGCTCATGGGATGACTCTGGTAATCTACTTCTAATTCATTATGCAATTACTACTCATGTATGTTCTGGTTCACAACTCTTTTGAGTACTTCTAATCTATAGGACCCTATAGGTTAGAGTTGTAGTATAGGTGTAAGCGTGGTGCTTAGACCTAGATTATTTGTGGATATCCCCTGACTAGCTGGATCGTGTGGTAGGCCGCGTAGGTGACAGTTACGTTGGTCCCCTGTAGTCCACCTCTTGTTAGCAGGACGGGTAGGGTTTATCGGCCTATGGATAAGCATCCTTTGTGGTGTACTCTTATCATGTGGTTCATCCCAGACATAGACATACCCCTTTGAAGTAGAGAAACCATAGTTATCCTCTCTATTCTGCTACCATCGCCCATATACTAGAATTGCTCTATTCTCTATTCCCATATTATCACTCACTGTTATCTTACCTTTAATATTGTTCTTATTCGATTCTATCATCTTTCTTATTTACACCTATCTATCTATCTTGGTTAAGTTAGAGCGTAGTTGGTTCTCCCGTTTCCCTGTGGATACGATAAAACCTTTAACCGGGTAAAAGCTTCAACGGTATCTGTGCGCTTGCGGATTATCTGTGTGCGTATAAATACCATAGTACACTCTAGTGCCATGCTGGGGATGACAACCTAGTATTCAAGTGGTGTTAGCAAGTGTCAACAATAGCCGCTGCACTCCTCCTCACGGCGATGCCCGAGCCATCGACCCCTGAGGGAAGAAGAGTGCGCCAGGGGTTACGTGGCCTCCTGGAGCAGGCTGTGGTGCAGAACGCGGAGAGTTCTGCCTCACAATCCCATAGCACAAGACATCGTGGGGACCGACCCCCTCCGAACAAGGCACCAACGGTACAGGGTTCGCCGCCCCCTGACCCCCAAAGGGGCGACAAGGCCCCGTCGGTACACGAGCGCGTCGGAGCAGGCGCGGACGTGCGGGCCACCCTCGAGGCCAGGCGACGCGACAGGGACGAAGCCGAGTCCCGACGTTACCGACCCCGCCGAGGTGGGAGGTACGACCCCGATCACGATCGCAGCACGTCACCAGAGCCTCCGGGTCCCCGCGTCTTCAGCGAGGCCATACGCAGGGCCAAGTTCCCGCCGCGATTCCGACAGCCCGCGAACCTCACCAAGTACTCAGGGGAAACGAATCCTGAGCTCTGGCTGGCAGATTACTGCCTAGCATGCCAGCTGGGCGGTGCGGATGACGACCTGCTCATCATCCGCAACCTCCCGCTCCATCTGGCCGATACGGCCAGGGCATGGCTCGAGCACCTCCCTGAGCGCATGATCCATGACTGGGCTGACCGGGTCAGAATCTTTGTCGGGAACTTCCAGGGCACATACGTGCGCCCTGGGAACTCTTGGGACCTCAGGAGCTGCCGGCAGAAGCCTGACGAGTCCCTCCGGGACTTCATCAGGCGATTCTCCAAACAATGCACCGAGCTCCCCAACATCACGGACTCCGACGTGATCGGAGCCTTTATTTCCGGTACCACCTGCAAGGAGTTGGTACACGAGCTCGGACGCAAGACCCCCACGAGCACTAGCCAGCTGCTCGACATCGCCACCAACTTCGCCTCAGGCGAAGAGGCGGTCGGCGCCATTTTCTCCGACGGCGCAGCCAAGGGGAAACAGAAGCCCGAGGCCACCGAAGCCTTAGGATCATGCGACCCCAAGAAGAAGAAGAAGGGTCGCAAGGGGAAGCAGGGTCAGTCGGACGACCACCTAGTCACCGCGGCCGATCGCAAGAACCCCAAGAGGGCTCCTGCTGGCCCCGGCCTCTTCGACGAAATGTTGAAGAAGCCATGCCCCTATCACAGGGGGCCAACCAAACACACCCTCGAGGAGTGCACCGTCCTCCGTCGGTACTATACCGACATCATCACCAAGGAGAGTGCCGAAGAGCCTCCCAAGGACGACGACCCCGAGGGCAAGGTTTTCCCCAAGATCAAGAACTGCCTTCTGATCTTTGGGGGACGCGCGGCTCGCCTCACTGCGAGCCAAAGGAAGCGCGAACTCTGAGAAGTCTGCACAGTTAGCACGGCCGCGCCCTCGTACCTCAAATGGTCTGAGAGCGCGATCACGTTCGACAGGCAGGATCACCCGGATCGGATTCCCAATCCCGGGAGCTATCCATTGATCGTCGACCCCGTCATCGCCGAGACCTGTCTCACTAAGGTGCTGATGGATGGAGGCAGTGGCCTCAACATACTCTACGCCGAGGCTCTGGCCCTCATGGGGATCAGCAAGTCCCGGCTGAGGAATGACACTGCGCCATTCCATGGAGTGGTGCCGGGACATCGTGCCCACCCCCTCGGACAGATCGATCTGTCCGTCTGCTTCGGGACCCTGACAACTTTAGACAGGAAGTCCTCACCTTCGACGTGGTCGGGTTCCCAGGGACCTACCACGCGATCCTGGGACGACCATGCTACGCCAAATTCATGGCCATCCCCAACTACACCTATCTCAATCTCAAGATGCCAGGGCCAAAGGGCGTCATCACCGTTAGCACGACCAGCCAGCACGCCTACCAGTGCGACGTCGAGTGCGTCGAGCAAGCCGAGGCTCTGGCAGAGTCTTTGGCCATCCTTACCGGCCTCGGCGACTGCGACCAGGACGTCCCCGACCCCAAACGTCACGCCGGGAGCTTCGAACCGGTGGAGGAAACTAAGCTAGTCTTCCTCAACCCCGGAACCTCTGAGGGCAAGGCGTTGAGGGTCAGCTTCAGCCTCGACCCCAAATAGGAAGTGGTGCTCGTCGACTTTCTCCGCGCAAACGCCGACATATTTGCGTGGAGTCCCTCGGACATGCCTGGAATACCGAGGGAAGTCGCCGAGCACTCCTTGGACATCCGAGCCAGCTCCAAACCCGTGAAGCAACGCCTGCGCCGATTCGATGAGGAGAAGCGCCGGGCCATCGGGGAGGAGATCCACAAGCTGCTGGCGGCCGGATTCATCAAGGAGGTATTCCATCCCGAGTGGTTAGCCAACCCCGTGCTAGTTAAAAAGAAAAATGGGAAGTGGAGGATGTGTGTAGACTACACTGGTTTAAATAAAGCATGTCCAAAGAATCCCTTTCCATTGCCTCGTATTGATTAGATAGTTGACTCCACCGCGGGATGTGAAATTTTGTCTTTTCTTGATGCTTATTCCAGCTACCACCAAATCAAGATGAAAGAGTCCGACCAGCTCGCGACTTCCTTCATCACCCCTTTCGGAATGTATTGTTACGTAACCATGCCTTTTGGCCTCAAAAACGCCGGGGCTACATATCAACGATGTATGCTCCAGGTTTTTGGGAACCTTATAGGCAAAATGGTAGAGGCTTACGTAGACGACATCGTCGTCAAGTCCAAGAAAGCGAGCGGCCTGGTTGCCGACCTGGAAGAAACATTCCAATGCCTTAGGGCGAAAGGGATCAGACTCAACCCCGAAAAGTGCGTTTTCGGTGTCCCCCGAGGCATGCTCCTTGGGTTCATTGTGTCTGAGCGAGGGATCGAGGCCAACCCAGAAAAGGTCTCGGCCATCGCAAATATGGGCCCCATTCGTAACCTAAAGGGAGTACAGAGGGTAATGGGATGTCTGGCTTCCCTAAGCCGTTTCATTTCTCGCCTCGGGGAAAAAGGGCTGCCTCTCTATAGGTTACTTAGGAAATCTGAGCACTTTTCCTGGACCCCCGAGGCCCAGGAAGCCCTTGACAAGCTCAAGGCTCTGCTCACCAACCCTCCCATCTTGGTGCCCCCCGCCGAGGGGGAACCACTTTTTCTCTACGTCGCAGCCACTGATCAGGTGGCCAGCGCAGCTATCGTGGTCGAGAGGAAGGAAGAAGGGCACGCCCTGCCAGTCCAAAGGCCGGTATACTTCATCAGTGAAGTACTCTCCGACGCAAAGACCCGATACCCCCAGATCCAAAAATTACTCTACGCAGTAGTATTGGCCCGGCGCAAGCTCCGACATTACTTTGAATCCCACCCGGTCTCAGTGGTCTCATCTTTCCCTCTAGGAGAAGTGATTCAAAATCGAGAGGCCAACGGAAGGATTGCCAAATGGGCCATAGAGCTCATGGGTGATGGGATCACCTATGAGCCTCGGAGAGCCATAAAGTCCCAGGTTCTGGCAGACTTTGTGGCAGAGTGGACTGGGACTCAGCTCCCGCCACCTCAAATCCAGCACGAGTGCTGGACCTTGTACTTCGACGGGTCTTTGATGAAAACTGGGGCCGGCGCAGGCCTTGTCTTCATCTCA
This sequence comes from Sorghum bicolor, assembly GCF_000003195.3. Classification (NCBI taxonomy): domain Eukaryota; kingdom Viridiplantae; phylum Streptophyta; class Magnoliopsida; order Poales; family Poaceae; genus Sorghum; species Sorghum bicolor. The sequence goes on from NC_012872.2 coordinate 46,707,135, forward strand.
CCCCTCGGGGTAAGGATGCGATACGCAATCCGACTCCATTTCCCTGCTTCGAACAATGCAGCAGAGTACGAGGCCCTTGTTAACGGTCTCCACATCGCGATCGAGCTTGGGATCAAACGGCTCGACATCCGAGGCGATTCTAGACTCATCATCGATCAAGTCATGAAAGAGTCTAGCTGCCATGACCCCAAGATGGACGCGTACTGCAAAGCGGTACGACGCCTGGAAGAAAAGTTCGACGGCCTCGAACTTAACCACGTGTTAAGGAAATATAATGAGGCCGCCGACGCGCTCGCCAAGATGGCATCCGAGCGGGCCACGGTCCCCCCGGATGTTTTCGTCAGCGGCCTCTACAAACCTTCCGTCGACTACAAGGACGACGGGGCGTCGGGCGGACCCCCCGGCGAACAGAACGCCGACCCCAAAGACGCTGTCGCTCAAGAACAGGAGGCCATGGACATCGAGCCAGAGCCACCTGCATCTGACGACTCGCCTGACTGGCGCTACCCTTTGCTTCAACGCCTGGTCGACGGCACTTTGCCCCTGGACCAGGCCGAAGCAAGGCGCGTGGCTCGTCGTGCCAAGACCTTTACCCTCCTTGATGGGGAGATGTACAAGCGAAGCCCCTCGGGCGTCCTCATGCGGTGCATCCCACGTCAAGAGGGGGTCAAGCTCCTACAGGACATTCACTCGGGGGCTTGTGGCCATCACGCCGCACCTCGGACGCTGGTAGGAAATGCCTTCCGACAAGGTTTCTACTGGCCCACCGCCATAGCCGACGCCATAGAGATCGTCAGGGCCTGTAAGGGATGCCAGTATTATGCTCGGCAGATACATCTACCCGCTCAGGCCCTGCAAACGATCCCCATCACCTGGCCTTTCGCTGTCTGGGGCCTCGACCTGGTCGGGCCTCTACAGAAAGCGCCCGGGGGCTTCACCCACTTGCTTGTCGCAATCGACAAGTTCTCCAAGTGGATCGAAGTCCGACCCATCACAAGGATCAAGGCTGAGCAAGTAGTGTTGTTTTTCACGGACATCATCCATCGATTTGGGGTACCGAACTCCATAATCACCGACAACGGCACACAGTTCACCGGGCGAAAGTTCTTGCAATTCTGCGACAGACACCACATACGTGTGGACTGGGCGGTAGTAGCTCACCCTAAGACCAACGGTCAAGTGGAGCGTGCCAATGGCATGATCCTCCAGGGTTTGAAGCCCAGGATTTTCAACCGTCTGAATAAGTTTGGAAAAAGGTGGCTCAAAGAGCTACCAGCCGTCGTCTGGAGTCTGAGAACCTCCCGAAGCCGAGCCACAGGCTTCACCCCGTTCTTCATGGTCTACGGGTCGGAAGCTGTCCTCCCCACTAATCTGGAGTACGGGTCCCCGAGGGTACAAGCCTACGACGAAAATAGCGGCAAGACGTTCCAAGAAGACGTGCTGGACCAGCTGGATGAAGCCAGGGATGTAGCCCACCTACACTCTGCCAAATACCAGCAGGCCCTCCGCCGATACCACGCACGACGAATCCGAGGCCGAGCCTTTCAAGTCGGCGACTTGGTGCTAAGGCTCAGATAGAGCAACAAGGGTCGTCACAAGCTCACACCCCCCTGGGAAGGACCTTTCGTAATCGCCAAGGTTCTCCGACCCGGCACCTACAAGCTCGCCAATGAAGCAAGGGAGGTCTTCAGAAACGCATGGAACATAGAACAGCTACGTCGCTTTTACCCTTAGAACTTTGTAAAAATTTCTTTGTTCATTCACTACCTTCAAGGAATAAATCAAAGTTTAAATTATCAGAGAGCCGCGGACCTGGCAAGCAGAGTCCGGGCCTCCCTCGAGGGCTACATGGGGGGAACCCCCTATGTCGACTCCAAATCTTTCTCTTCATGGGGGGAACCCCCTATGTCGACTCCAAATCTTTTTCTTCTTTCGCGCAAGTTAGAAGTACCCCGACCCAAGGTCTTCCTCCTCCCTCCTAAAAAAGACTTAAGAAACCGAAAATTTGTCCCCCAAAATCTTAAGGCATGAGCCCGAGGAAGGATCTGCGCTCACGAGCAAAGACCGCCTCTACTCACCTTAAATTCAGGGAACAAATTCGGACTTCCAAAAGTTACTAAGGAAAAAGGAAAAGCACTTAGGCTCGGGGACCCTGGCTAGCGCAAAACTCTAAGTAGCTCACCCGACCTCGCGCCGCCGAGGTCGGATCGGCATAAAGAGAAAGAAAATAAAACACTTAGGGAAAAAGCTCAAAAAGAGCATTCATACAAATATCTACATTAACATTGTATATATATATTACATGGCCCACCAGCCTTAACACCCACAAAAAGAAAAGAAACCTAAGGGTCCTGCTGCCCTGTCTACTTAGGTCCTCGAGCCCCAAGGGGCGGAAACTCCACCTCGTCGTCAAAGAAGGTGGCCAAGGCATCTCCGGGGGCAGCCACGGCGTCTTCAAGCCTCTGCACCTCCTCCTGGGCCTCAGCCTCATCGTCCGGGAGAATGTAGCCCTCACAGACTGCCGGCAAATCAATGCCGGCATAGTGAGAGCTCACCACCGCCAGGGCCTTCTTCACCCCGGCGTGGAGTGCCTCCCTCATCCTCTCTCCGGCCCGGGAGTAAAGGGCTTCGACCCGACTCCGCAGCGACGACCCCGACGCCGATACCCCGAGCCCCTCGCACGCCGAGGTAACCACAGCTTCAAGAGCTGAGCGGTCTGAAGCCTCGGCATCAAGGGACCTTTGCAGGGTCTTGGCAGCTGAGGTTGCCTCGACCACCTTCCTCTCTAACTCTGTCGAAAAACAGAGTAAAAAACAAAAAGTCAGGAAAAGCTAACTCAAAAGTATAAAGGAGTCCAAAGTAAAGGGCGCGAATCTTACCCTCGGCACGCTTCTCGTGCTCCGCCGAGCTCTGATGCCAGCGGGACACCTGGCTCAGAGCCCCGGATAGGTCGGTCTGAGCTTGGTTCAGGGCAAGGTCCCTTTCGGCGAGCAAAGCCTCAAGCCGAGCGACCTCACCCTTGTACCCCTCAGCCGCCGCCTTCTGCGCCTCGGATTCCCGGGCAAGGGCCCCAATCCTCTCCTCCAAGGGGGCGACCTTGTCCCGGGCCTCTCGAGCCTCGGTAGCCAGTGACGAGCACTTCTGCCGAATCTCGGCAGAAATCTCGCACTCCTTCGCGAGCTCTCCCTCTGCCGCCTCCCTGGCGGCCCTCTCGCGCTCAAAGGACGCCATGGCATCCCTCTCCCGACGGAGAAATACTGACTTCTCCTGGGAGGTGGCCTTGAGTTAATACCGCAAAGGCAAGGACAAAACTACTTTACAACACGGGTGAAAATCTTACGTGAGCCAGATTGAACATATCACGGCCCACGAGCTGAGAAGCTCGGTTAAGGGCCTCGACACCAGCGCGCCCACACGCATCCAGACCTTGCCAGAGGTAATTCTCTGACGGGTCATCCAGGACAAATCTGGCTCCCCCCTCGGCATCGCCGAGGTTGGGCCAGATTACGGGGCTCTTGCCCCATCCGGTGTCTTCCTCCCTTCCTGCCGCGGGGGCCTCGGGCGCCGCGTTGGACACCACGATGGCTCGGCCTCCCTCGGTATGCGCAGGTCGGCCCACGCCCCCAAGATTAGCATCTCCCGAAGGAGGCGCAGCCCCAGGGGCAAGGGCCGTCCCCTCCAATCCTTGGGGCTTCGGTGCCCCCGTGTCTTGCCCCTGGTGACGCCCTGCCTCCTCGTAGCCCGGAGGTGGCGGCGACACGGGCCTAGCCGACCCGGGGGTTGACTGAGCCCCCCTCTGCATAGCTTTCAGGGGGGCCAGCGCCACCGAAGGCGCCTTTTGCTTACGGCTGGAGGAACAACATCAAGTTAGAAGAAAGAGAAAAACAAAAAATCAGCAGAAGGATCAGGAATCCTATCTCTACCTCGCCCGAGGAGCAGACTTCTTATGGGAGCTCGGCGCTCCTTGGGGGTCTCCCGTGGTGTCGATGAAAGCTGGTCGGCAGTCTACCTTGGGGTATACCCACGGTAGTAGTTTATCGGTAGACGGTGCGCAAACTACGAACTCGATGGTGACGCAAGACACGGACAAGCTTTTTATCCAGGTTCGGCCGCCGAGTTGGCGTAATACCTACGTCCTGCGTCTGGTTGTATTGATTTGTGTTGAGAGAATATGATGTCCTAGGGGGTCCCTTGCCCCTCCTTATATAGTCTGGAGGGCAGGGTTACAGATCTGGAAACTAATCCTAGTCGGTTACAATTGCCATGGATAATTCGATATCAATTCCTATTCTAACCGACTAGAATCCTGCTTGATCTCCCCATCTTGTTTCCTTGCGCGAAACTCCAGGTTGTCGGATCAAGCCTTGAACTCGTCTCGTAATGGGCCAAGCTTCCTGGCCGAAGTCTAGCCGTAAGGGTATAGGGGTTTATACCCCCACAGCTAGTCCCCGAGCACCATGTATTGTGATGTAACACGCCGTCTTGAGCTTCTTCGATCAGTGAGACTTGACGTCTTCAATAAGTGGGAAAATCGCCCAAACAGTTGCAACGGTTCTTTGACCAACTCAAAAGACAGTTGATCAACATTGACATCGAAGAAGCGAGTTGTTCGAAGAATGCATGGTGCTCTAAATTAAAAAAGATTTCTTTCCTGGTGAAGTGTGCCCACTTTACTTTTTTGGAAGGTATAAACATCAAAAAAGCAAGCATATTCACCGCAAGATGAAGTGTGCCCACTTAGTCCCCGAGCCTGGTAGTAGGTGACGTAGGCACGTGGTGCCAGGGTCAAAATAAAAGTCCTCAAAGAAATTCTGTAACTGAGATGCATCGCCAGATGCATCGTACCGATGTAGTCCCCGAGCTTGCTGGAAGGCGAAGTATGAGCCTTGTAGCAAGGTCTAAAAAATTGAATTTACCAGTCCGTCTGCAATTGAATAGACTAATCGACCAGTCCCCGGGTGTATAATAGTATGACGACCAGTCCCCAAGCACCAAGTGCGTTCCTTAGAATTCTGCGTTGCTATACTGTACGACCAGTCCCCGAGCATCGAGTGCTCGGTGGTCGGTGCAGTCTTTGAAGTTCCGAGCTGATAGACTGGGCGACCAGTCCCCGAGCGTCGAGTGCTCGCTGGTCGGTGCAGTCCTTGAAGTTCCGAGCTGATAGACTGGGCGACCAGTCCCCGAGCGTCGAGTGCTCGCTGGTCGGTGCAGTCCTTGAAGTTCCGAGCTGATAGACTGGGCGACCAGTCCCCGAGCGTCGAGTGCTCGCTGGTCGGTGCAGTCCTTGAAGTTCCGAGCTGATAGACTGGGCGACCAGTCCCCGTGCGTCGAGTGCTCGGTGGTCGGTGCAGTCCTTGAAGTTCCGAGCTGATGGACTGGGCGACCAGTCCCCGAGCATCAAGTGCTCGGTGGTCGGTGCAGTCCCCGGATTGTTGACTCTCTGGCATATTTGTCTTCTTTTTATTGAAACGATCTTTTCAGTTAAAGTTGACATGACGAGACCTCCTGATGGGTTGTCAGATGGACGCATGAAAAGTTGCGCCTGGCAACTGTACAGCCGCCCTTTGCGTGGTTTGAGAAAAAAGGAACCATCAATTGGTACGAAAACTCCGCCGCATTAATTGTCTATAATCATTATAAACTGAAACGCCGCATCCGCCGCATGACCCGCCCACTTCCCGAGAATACGGGAAGTGGGAGAGGTGGAGTTGCGGGTTATAAAAACCTGACAGTTCTGCCTGTACTCCTTACCCTGCCATTGCCCTCAAGCCTTCCATTTTCGCCTCCTTCAATCACCTGCATCTTCGTAACCCAAATCCACTTCTCACCTCCAATGGCGAAGAGCAACACCAAGAAGAGGGCTGAACTGATGGCCAAGGAGTGGAAGAAGTCCCGTAGCACCACCAAATCCCTCGGTGACCTCGTCGACATGGGACTCCTGCACAGCTCGGAGCTCGGCGGCTGGAGAGCACCGGAAGGAGAAAGCTTCCCCGACCCTCGTGCCGGTGAGATCGTCGTGTTCGAAGATTTCATTAAGAGGGGCTTTGGGGTTCCGGTTCATCCTTTTCTCCAAGGTCTTCTTCTGTATTATGAGATCGGGATTTGCAATCTGCACCCGAACTCAATTCTCCTTATTTCCACGTTTATTCATCTGTGCGAGGCCTATGTTGGCATAGAGCCGCACTTCGATCTTTTTCGTTACCTTTTCTGCTTGAGGAAGAAGGGAGCAGTTGGAGGCTCCAAGGTTGCAGGTGGAGTGTACCTCAACCTTCGTGATGGAATGAAGAATCACTACCTGCACTGTCCATGGAACACTTCCTTGACCGAATGGTATAGGAAGTGGTTCTACGTCAGGGAGGAACCGGGCAGCTCCACGTTCTGCGACGTGGGGTACATTCCCGAGAAGAGGGTAAGCTGGACCGACCGCCCGGAGTTTGACGGTCAAGTGGCGGATCTGATGAAGCTGATCGACTGGTCGCGCCTGGATGGGCTTGGCGTGGTCGGCAACTTCATTTGTCGTCGGGTGATGCCCTGCCAGAAGAGGGTGCACTCGGCGTACGAGTATTTCGGAAGCGTGGACCCGACCAGGATGCAACCGGAGATCTTGGAGAAGGCGGAGGTACAACGGCTGTTGAACGAGCTGTTCAACTTTGCGGACGGAAGCTTCATCCGCGGCAGTGATCGGGTGCAAGCCTTCAAGTTAGGCCGACCAGCACCAAAGGTATGTTGCAGAGTATTTTGTTTTAGCATTCGTATATCGTCTGTAGCTGACTCATCTTTGTTGCTTTTGCAGATCGGCGATGTCGACCGGTGCACAGTGTATGTATCACTGTCACCGGGGATGGAGAATCCTGCGGGAGAAGACCTGCCAGAAGACGATGCTGCTAGGTGTACTCGTTACACCAGCAGTGAGGAGGAACAAGCCCGCCCCGTCCCGACCACCGAGGAGAGGGTAGCAGGGAAAAGGCCATTGCCGGCAGATCCCTTGCCGACACCGAAGTTGCCGGCAGATCTACCGGCGGAGAGCAGCCAAGCGCCGAAGCGTCGTCGGCTCGTGCGGATCGTTGACGACGACGACGACGACGAGGAGGCTGCACCGTCATTAGTACGACGGCCTCGGAGCCGCCCAGATAATGCACCGGCCGCTACTGATCGAGTGGCCAGCGAACCCCCTGCACCGCAAGTTGTCGAGATGGGGGCGCAGGTGCCGACCGGCCGGGCGAGGAGGAGGTTCACCGCGACCCACCGTCGATCAGACCTGTAAGTGTTCGACTTACGTATTTTGGACTCCTCTTTGCTTTTTTTTTAAATTACACTTTTGTTCCTGTAGTGCGGCGTCGGATGTCGACCCCGGCCAGGCTGCCAACCAGGGGACGGGCGAGCCTGTCCGCGCTGCTGAAGATACGGCCCCCCAGACCACAGAGCAGCCTACAGCTGCAGCCGCGCTTGGGAGCACCGAGGGGCTCCCGACCGCGGCACCGACTACGACAGGCAGCCCGACCAGGGCTGAAGAGGCTCCCCCAGCTGGCTCCGCAGAAGAGGAGGGAAGAGCCCCGACCCCTCCTCCTGTCGGGGGGAGTGGAGTCCCCACGCCGCCCCGAGCAGGAACCTCTTCGGCTGCAGGCTCCCCGGGTCTGGTCCGGGGGCCAGTAATGCCTGGGACCACCACCGGGGGTGACGCAGCGCAGGAGGAGGAAACCCGGGCGGCCTCCGATGACGAGGTGGAAGAGATTGAGGGTCGTCCCCGTGATGGCCGCCAACACGTGTATGTGTGGCGCCAAAGCGGGGATCACTTTATCGGGCATGAGGAGCTCGCCGAGACCGAGGAGGCCGCCAGGGTGGAGCGCGCGGCCAAGCGCCTCGTCGACGAAGTCAAGGTAAGCGACTTTTTGTACTGCTGTACATTCTATGCCTTGTCTTGCATGGTCGTTATATGTTCGCTTTGTAGGGCGCAATGAAAACGGCAAAGTACCGGAAACGGTGCTTTGACCAGATAGAAGGCGTCGTGGCCGAGAACAAGGCCCTGGCCGCGGAGGTAGACCGGCTGCGATCGGAAGTCGGGGAGAAGGTGGCCGAGATGAGCGCCCAAGAGGAGCGTCGTCTCGACCTCACTCGTCGCTTGGCCGACCAGTACCGGCAGCGAGAAGGTTAGTCACACGCTCCGAGCAGCTTTGCGTACTTGTGTAGTTTGCTTTACTGACCAGTTTATGATTCACGCAGACTTGGAGGAGGAGGTGGCGCGCCTCCGACAAGAGAAGGAGCAGCTCAGCCAACAGCTCGCCGGTGCGCTGGAGTCCGGGCGGCGAGCAGGAGAGGAATTGGGTCGAAAGGACCGGGAATTATCTGGTATTGGGTGCCGCCTTGTTAGCTGCTGCTTGTCGCCCCTTTGTTTGTTTGGTATGCCGAAAATAACACTTTGTTTCGTTTGCAGTGCTCAAGGTGAACGCCAAGAAGCACCTGGATGATCTGATCAAGGACCGGGACTCCTGGAAGGTCAACTGTTGCAGGATCTGGAAAGGAGTGTCCCCGGTCCTAGACCTGATCAGTCCCGAGCTCCCGGAGAGCCAGCCCCGCGTGCCATAGTTGACCCCGGTCGAGAAGGCGCAACGGGCGTGGGACTGGCTCCAGCAGTTCGTGAAGGACGCCGGGGAGTTTGCCGGCGCGCACGTCCTCAGCATGGTGCGCGCCCACTACCCCCTGATCGACTTGAGCAGGCTGGAGAAGGGGTACCCGAAGGAGGTCGGCCCACAGGAAGCGGATGAGCTTCGGGGTAGTCTGCTGGACTTGTCGTCGACAGTGATCGGCGACATCAATCTGTGCGGAACGGCCACTCCCCCCGACCAGCCGAGTTCAGATAGGTCGGCCAGGGAGTTGTCGGGCGCGTCCGTTGCGGGAGATGGGCGGTCGACGCCTGCGGTCTCGACCAGCCAGGCGCCGGTGGCCCCGACACCTTCGTCCGGGCAGCAGGGCCAGGCGGGTGATCAGCCCGAGCAGCTAGGCCAATAGAGTAGTCTGTAGGAATAGACTAGTGTCTGCCCGTCAGGGTATTTATTGTAAACTTTGTATGTAAAGTTTGTAATAAAGTTTGCTTTTTGTCATGACTGTTGTTTTGAGCGCTGTAAGATTATCTGAGTGACGTGTCACCGTATTCGTCTTGGTAGTCGTTGAGAGCATCCATTGCAGGAGTTTTGCCGAGTGCTGTGACAAGGTATAGGCAAAAAATAGAGAATTTCATTATCAACAATTATAAGATACTTACAAAGGAAAGTTATTAAAACTTTATGGATAGAAACGTCGCAGTTTGTCTATGTGCTAAGAGTTAGGCACTCGTGTTCCGTCTGGGTATGCCAATCTGTAGGACGTAGGTCGTGTGACCTCGGTCACCACGAAGGGTCCTTCCCAGGGAGTGGATAGCTTGTGCATTCCCTCCTGGCTTGTTTTCCATCGAAGTACCAGATCGCCGACCACGAAGGAACGGTCCTTGATGTTCCTGTTGTAGTATCGCCTAACTGCCGCGAGATATTTTGCTGTTCGGAGACACGAATCTAAACGCTTTTCCTCCATGCAATTCATTTCGAGTTCTCTGGCGTTGTCAGCGGTCGCCTGGTCGAAGTGTTCGATTCTGGGAGATCCGAAGTGCATGTCAGACGGCAGGACCGCCTCTGCACCGTACACCATGAAGTAGGGAGACACCCCTGTGTTTCGACTGGTCTGAGTTCAGAGGCCCCAGACCACTGCCGGCAATTCTTTCATCCATCGACCGGGTGCTCTGTCGTTTTCGGTGTACAACCTTTTCTTTAGGGCGTCAACGATCATTCCGTTAGCACGTTCAACTTGGCCGTTGGCACGTGGATGTGCCACTGACACGTATTTTATGACTATGCCTCTGTCATCGCAGAAGTCCCAAAAAGTGGTGCCAGTAAACTGAGTGCCCAGGTCGGTGATTATGCTGTTCGGGATGCCGAATCTGTGTATGATTTGATTGAGGAACTCCACAGCCTTCTCGGAGGTTGCCTTGACCAGAGGCATGTATTCAATCCACTTGGAGAACTTGTCGATTAACACGAAAACAAACTTGAAATTGCCCAGGGCTGGTTTAAATGGCCCGATCATGTCAAGCCCCCAGCAAGCAAAGGGCCAAGACGACGGGATGGTTTGAATTTCGTGGGCAGGTACGTGGGTCCTCTTAGCGAAAAACTGACATCCTTCGCAATGTCGAACCAGTTTTTCTGCGTCGCCGACCGCGGTTGGCCAATAAAAACCTGCTCGGAAAGCCTTTCCGACCAGCGTTCTGGATGCGGCGTGATTGCCGCAGGATCCAGCATGTATGTCCTCTAAGAGCTTGATACCATCATCTTGGGGTATGCACTTGAGCAGTACTTCGGAGCTTGCGTTTTTCCGCATGAGTTTGCCGTCGACCAGGATGTAGTTCTTTGATCGTCGAATGAGGCGCTCGTTCTCTGTTTTGTCCTGAAGGCCTGTCCCGTCCGATATGTATTTGATGAACGGGGTACGCCAGTCACGCCCACCGGTTGTCGGAGTGGCGTCGTCTATGAGCATTGCCTCGGTGGGTTGCTTGTCGACCAGGGAGGAGCCTACGCTCGGCTCGTGGATGTCCTGGACGAAAATACCCCGCGGGATCTGGGCCGGAGATGAGCCTAACTTCGACAACGCATCTGCTGCTTGGTTCTTATCTCGGACCACGTGGATGTACTCTATGCCGTAGAAGTTGGTTTCCCATTTGCGAATTTCTTTGCAGTAGAGATCCATCTTCTCGTGGGTTGCGTCCCACTCCTTGTTGAGCTGGTTGATGACCAAAGCGGAGTCGCCATAAACATAGAGGCGCTTGACTCCCAGCTCAACGGCTAGTCTTATGCCATGCAAGCATGCTTCGTATTCGGCGACGTTGTTTGACGCCGGAAAAAGGATCCGAAGGACGTAACGCAGTTTGTCCTTGTTGGGTGATACGAACAGTATCCCAGCGCCGGCACCGTTGATGTTCAAGGACCCGTCAAAGAACATTGACCAGTGGTCTGAGACATCGGGAACGGAAGGCTCGTTGAGATCCGTCCATTCAGCAATGAAATCGACCAGGGCCTGAGACTTGACAGTGGTGCGACTCTGGAACTCCAGGGAAAATGGACATAATTCCATTGCCCATTTCACGATTCTGCCATTGGCGTCTTTATTGCGCAGGATGTCCCCGAGAGGGAAACTGGTTGTCACCAGGACTCGATGGCCGTCGAAGTAGTGCTTTAGCTTTCTTGACGTTATTAGAATGGCGTATATGAGCTTCTGTATTTGTGGATACCTGGCCTTGGACTCGTTTAAGACTTCACTTATGAAGTAAACTGGTCTCTGGACCTTGTAGGCGTGACCTGGTTCACCTCGCTCGACCACTATTGCCGTGGAAACAACCCTGTCGGTTGCAGCAATGTAAAGGAGTAGGTCTTCATTGGGCTGAGGCGCTGTAAGGACAGGTGGTGAAGTGAGGAAGGTCTTAAGCTGGTTGAATGCGGTGTCGGCTTCTTCTGTCCAAGAAAATTTTTCCGACGCTTTTAATAGTTTGAAGAAAGGGAGGCCTTTTTCTCCTAGCCTTGAGATGAAGCGACTGAGGGCGGCCATACATCCGGTTAGCTTTTGGATATCCTTTACGTTCTTCGGTGGTCGCATGTCGAGTACGGCTTTGACTTTTGAAGGGTTTGGTCGTATGCCGTCGCGACTGACGACGTTGCCGAGCAGTAGACCGGAAGGAACGCCGAAAATGCACTTCTTGGGGTTGAGCTTCCACTTGTACCTATTGAGCGCCTTAAAAGTTCGGTCTAAGTTGTCGATTAGGGTGCTCGCGTCCCTTGTTTTTACGACCACGTCGTCTACATAGGCCTCGACGAGGTCATCGCGAATCTCGTCGTGGAGGCATTGCTGGATGGCCCGTTGATAAGTGGCTCCGGTGTTTTTGAGTCCGAAAGACATGGTCGTGTAGCAGTATGCGCCGTAAGGTGTAATAAAAGACGTTTTGATCTGATCTTCTTCCTTTAGCGAGATCTGGTGATAACCAGAGTAGCAGTCTAGAAAAGAGAGGAGTTCGCATCCGGCCGTTGAGTCGACCACCTCGTCGATGCGAGGGAGACCAAAAGGATCTTTAGGACAGTGTTTATTGAGATCAGTGTAATCAATGCACATTCTCCATTCATTATTCTTTTTGCGTACAAGAACCGGATTGGCGAGCCAATCGGGGTGATACACTTCTTTTATGAATCCGGCTGCTAGAAGCCGTGTTATTTCTGTCCTAATAGCCTCCTTTTTGTCACGAGCGAACCATCGCAGTTTTTGCTTGATTGGTCTTGCGGTCTTCGAGACATTTAAGGAGTGCTCGATCAGGTTTCGTGGGACACCGGGCATGTCTGCGGGTTTCCATGCGAAAACGCTCACGTTGTCCCTTAGAAACCTGACGAGCGCGTCTTCCTATTTTGGATCCAGGTTGGCCCCGATGAGGGCTGTCTTCTCGGGGCTGCCTTCGACCAGCTGCACTTCTTTGTACTCCTTGGATTTTGAGTTCTTCCTGGCTGTCTCCTGTTCCGGTAGTCGGAGCTGGTCGGGAGGCAGCTGTGCGGCTTGGTTTGCTGTTTCTGCCATGCGGATTGAGAGGTCGATTGCCTCGGTGATCTTGAAGCTTTCTTCTTCGCAGGTGTACGCAGTGTAGACGTTGCCTCTGACGGTTAGGACACCCTTCTCCGTAGGCATCTTAAGGACTAGGTATGAGTAGTGCGGGACTGCCATGAACTTTGTCAGCGATGGTCGGCCCAGTATGGCGTGATAGGTCCCGTCGAAATCCGCGACTACGAAGTTGATAAACTCCGTCCGGAAGTGGTCGGGTGTGCCGAATTGGACAGGCAATGTTATCTGTCCGAGAGGCACTGAACTTTGACCTGGCAAAACCCCCCAGAATTGGGCGTCGTAAGGTTTTAGTTGTGCAGGGGATATCTTGAGGGCGGGCAGGCTGTTGCGGAAGAGGATGTCGATGGAGCTTCCCCCGTCCACGAGCACGCGCTCGAATCTGATGCTGTTGATGCAGGGGTCAAGAATCAGGGGGAAACGACTCGGCTCTGGGATAGCGGCCCACTGGTCCTTCCTGCTGAATGAGATTTCCCTGTGGGACCACGTGAGAAATTTCGGGTCTGCGATCAGCCCGTCCGTGCTGTCTATGTTGAGGCAGGCTCTCTTTAACAGCTTTCTTTCTCGCTTGGACTCAGTGGAGACCTTGCCCCCAAAGATGGAGTGGACCACGTCAGTGGGGCTGACGTATTGGTGTCGGGGGTCCCTATCTTGGTCCTCATCCTCATCTTCGTGGTCGTGCCCGTCGCGCTTGTTATTTTTCTTGGCGGAGTCGTCTTGGGCGGCCCGCCGTGTATAGATACTTTTGAGGACGCGGCACTCTTCCATGGTATGATTGGACTTTGGATGTAGTTGGCATGGTCCCTTCAACGTTTTGTTGTAGTCTTCTTGGTAGTCCCGTCGTCCATTGGGACGTTTGACCGTATTTACTTCGTGGTCGTAGTCGCGAGGGCGCTTTCCTCTGAAGTCGTCGCGGCTGTCGCGCCGCCGATCCCAACCGTCTCTGTGGTCACGGTTGTCGGGGCGACGGTGGTTCCTGTTGTCGTAACGACCGCGACCGTCATCTCGCCGGGAAGGCTGGTCGGGACCTCTAGCGTCGTCTCGGATTAGTTTTTCTGCGTCGTCGGCGTCGGCGTAATTTTTGGCCGTGGCGAGGAGTTCCGCCACCGTTGCTGGTCGTTTACGTAACAGCTTGTTCCTCAGCGCTTCGTGGAAGCGCAAGCCCTTGATGAAGGCAGAGATGGCCTCGTCGTGGGAAATCTTCGGGATTTTGAGGCGCATATCCGAGAATCGTCGGATGTAATCGCGCAGAGGTTCGTTCTTCCTGTCCCTTATCCTTTCGAGGTCATATTTGTTTCCAGGCTGCTCGCATGTGGCGATGAAGTTGTCGATGAAAGCCTGGCGCAGCTCTTCCCAAGAGTCGAAGGAGTCCTCGGGCAAGCCAAGAAGCCACTGATGACCAGCCTGGTCGAGGACTACGGGGAAGTAGTTAGCCATGACGTGCTCATCTCCTGCGGCTGATCGGACGGCGATTTCATAGAGGGTGATCCAGTTCTCTGGATTTTCCTTGCCGTCGTATTTTTTAAGTTTTTCGAGCTTGAAATTGCGGGGCCACACGACCTGGCGGAGGTGTGAGGAGAACTGTCTTAGGCCCGGAGGACCGTGCGTTGCATCGTACTCGATGCGGCGCAGGTTTTCGTGGACTGCTCTCTCTGCGGCGTGCCTGTTGATGCGGTCCCGGGCATCTTTGGGAGGGATGTTGTGGCGGAGATCCCTGTGTTGGTTTACTTCTTGGCCGCGTACGCGGTTCTGCTTGCGGCGACCGTCGGCGTCCCGACCACCATCGTCGCGCCGTGAGTCCCCTCGACGGTTGTCGGGGGAGCGGCTGCGGTGACGCCTGCTGGGAGACGGTGAGGCCCGGCTACGATTAGTCTGGTCAGAGGCGGCTTCCGTATATGAGACGTCCTGGACTCTCTTGAGCAGAGTGGCTGTCTGTCCCATTGCAGCGATCAGGTGTGCTCGGATGCTGGTTCGGACTCCCTGGCATTCGGGGGTATCAGGAAGCCGATCTAGGTTAGCCATGGCGACAGCCACGTTGGCGCTTGGCGTTTTGTAGACTGGCTGGTCCCCGACCATGTCAAAGGCATCGTTGAGATTATTTGGTGGCATTTGTTGTTGCTCGTCTGCGCGTCGTCGGGCGCGATCGGCGTTGCGCTGTTCGCGGAGTTGCCTCTGGTCATCTGTTTCTCCATCAACGACCGGTTCGTCGGCGCTGACATTGAACACAATATCCCCTCGCCGGGGGGGGAAATATCGGGAATCGGTTGAAACCCGGAGGGTGTGAAGGAAAATCCAGGTCGTAGTCCTCGTCTTCGGTGTCTATAACCTCGGTGGGGACGGAACCAGTGCTTGAGTTGGTGCTGGAAACCTGGCCGTCCCGTAGTTCTCGGATTGTCACCATGTTGACGTAGTGACGATCGTTCCTTGTCGGCGACCAGCCCGCCTTGCTGAAAACGGATTGGGTGTGCTGTGAGTAAACAGAGGCCGAGTTGTTCAGGCCGCAAGGATAATCTTCCTTCTTGAGCTCGACGGATCATCCTGAGGGGGTTGAGGTTATCGTCAGAGACGTTCCCAGCCGTTCGTGTGTGGCGACACGAGTTGGCCGGCGGGATTTGAAAAAACCCGCTGGAGCAGCTTGGTCGGGCCGACGCAGAACTCCGTCTACTAGTTGGGAAACTTTGAGTAGCTTGGAGTCAGCGCGATCAAGCACTTGGAGAAGGTCCGAGCAGTCGATCTTCTTTCCCTTGTAGAGCGGGAACGGTGGTCGGGCGCTTGGTGCCGTCACGCGTGTGGTCGGAGACAGCGTGATCTCAGATTGGATCTGGATCTCTTTCGAAACCGTGGTCGTGAGGCCGCCGCTGCACGTCGTCCACGTGATCTGGCCGACGGTGAACGTGAGGCCTTTAGGCACGGTCGCGGAAGCTGGGATCGTGACCATCTTGTTCGCCGGAAAAGTTGCACGCACACCCCCTACCTGGCGCGCCACTGTCGACGAAAGCTGGTCGGCAGTCTACCTTGGGGTATACCCACGGTAGTAGTTTATCGGTAGACGGTGCGCAAACTACGAACTCGATGGTGACGCAAGACACGGACAAGCTTTTTATCCAGGTTCGGCCGCCGAGTTGGCATAATACCTACGTCCTGCGTCTGGTTGTATTGATTTGTGTTGAGAGAATATGATGTCCTAGGGGGTCCCTTGCCCCTCCTTATATAGTCTGGAGGGCAGGGTTATAGATCTGGAAACTAATCCTAGTCGGTTACAATTGCCATGGATAATTCGATATCAATTCCTATTCTAACCGACTAGAATCCTGCTTGATCTCCCCATCTTGTTTCCTTGCGCGAAACTCCAGGTTGTCGGATCAAGCCTTGAACTCGTCTCGTAATGGGCCAAGCTTCCTGGCCGAAGTCTAGCCGTAAGGGTATAGGGGTTTATACCCCCACACGTGGCGCCAGGTGCCGTCGGTTGGACCCCTGCCTCGCCTGCCGACGGCGCAGGAGGCGCCATGATGGCCTCGGCCTGCGACACCTCCACGGGGGCACTGGCTCCCGCCCCGGACGTTGGGGTGGGCTCGGGCCGACCCTCCGGCACTACTGGATGAGGGGGCTCCTCGAGCTCTGCCCCCGACGCCTTCTCCCCCTCTTGGGGGCTCACGGGGGCTGGATCCTCACGAGGGGCGCTGTCCTCGTCTTCCACAACGATGTGGGGGACGGGCTGCCCGCCCTCCGGCGCCTGGGTCCCCTCAGGGGCCTCCGACCCACCTCGGGCCATTGACCCCTCCGGGGCCTCGATCCCCCTGGCAGCAGGGACTGCGTCGTCCTCCTCCATCAGCTCATCGAGCCAGTCGACGTCGCCGCCCCCGCCCTCTATCTCCGAGACCGAAGTCTCGGGAGACGGAGGCGGGGCGACCCCTGCCTTCTCGGCTTCACGATGATTTTTGGCAGAGATCTCCCGCCGCTCCGCTTTTCACGCTGCTTTGGCCTTCTTGTCCTCCTTGGCCTTCTTCTGCTCCTCGTTCCGGGCCTGATTCTTGGCCCGGATTTCCTTGTCCTCTGGGACAGGGGGTGGGGAATCCTTGACAACCCCCATCCTCTGCGAACGATCAGGAGTCAAGGAAAAGGCAAGAAGGAAATGGGAAGAAGGCGCAAAAAATCCATACTTACCAGAGAAATGTAGCCCTTTTCAGGGCGCATCGGCACCACCCGGGAATTTTTCATCTCCGGATGTGTCGTCTTCTCGACCCGGGCGGTGATGTCCGAGGCCGATATCGGCTCGGCCAACATCCTCGTCCCTGCCCAGGGGACCCCCCGGGTCATCTCGAACATGGGCACTCGCCGCTGCGCCAACGGAAGCAAACTTCTCTTGTGGAAGGCGATTGCCACCGTCGCCGCGGTGACTTCGGCATCTCGCAACTTCTGAAGCCCCGCGAGAAGCGGGGCGAGCTTCTTCTGCTCCTCGGACAGAGCGCCCCACGCCCACTTCATGGGAGCCTCCGTCACCATCTTCCCGGTATACTTTGGCAGCAAACCGCCGTCATTCCGGAGGTAGAACCACCCGCTCTGCCACCCCGGGTTTGACGACGGCATCGAACTCCAGATGTACAATCCAGACTGCTGCTGACGAAGCTGCAGCGTGCAGCCACCGGCCCGCAGAGGGATCTTCTCCTTCCCTATGTAGCGGGCCGACATGTCCGCCTTGAAGAGGTGAAGCCAGAGGTTCCAATTGACTGGAACCCCCAGGAACCCCTCACAAACCGTGGTGAAGACGGCGGCCTGCATCACCGAGTTTGGATTCAGGTTGTGTAACTCCACCTCGTAGTGGTGGAGGATGGCCCTGATGAGGCGGCCGGCCGGAACCCCGAACCCCCGGTCTAAGAACGACAGGAAGCACACCACATAGCCCGACGGCGGGTTTGGCTCCCTGTCGTTCACCGAGGGAACGATCCATTCCGGGAAACCGACGTCCTTGAGAGGGCGGAGAATCCCGGCCTTCACGCGCGCCTCCAGCGCGGACTTGGTCACATTGCTGGGCGGCCATGCCTCGACGCCGGCCATGGCTCCGGGAGGAAGAGGAGAGTTTGCGCGGTGGAGGTGGAAGAGATGGCGGTAGATGAAGGGGGCAGGAGGCAGAGGTTTTGTGGCACAGGAGCGAGAGGAAAGAAACCATACCCACAGCGGCTGCTTTTATAGAAGGAGGCGAGCCACGACCACGCCCCTGCGAGGAAGGCCAAGCGAGAGAGAGAGAGAGAGCAACCGTCGCCCACTCAGGTGAAAAACTCAAAGCGCCAACTCCCTCCAATTCTCGCGCCCGCCGCACGCACGCATTAATTTCGCAGGCGAAACGTCCCATCCAGCAGGGGCGAGACGGCACGGCCGTTTCGAGTCCCCGCGCGCCCCGCCTCCAAAGAAGCGCCCTGAAAAGTTATGTCAGGGCGGTTCCTTCTAGGGGACGCGGCGCCCGACCCCCCGCTGACCAAGCGTCGCAGGAAGGTCACCGTCGGACGCAGTTTCCGACTCGCCCGACCCCATCAAGACCCCGAGCTGAAGTTGCAAGGTGGTCTCCCGTCGGGCACAGATTCCGTCTCGCCCGACCCCCAACACTACAAAACGAATCTGAAAAAAAAGCCTTTCGAGGCCCAAAATCCCCAGGCCATGGCCACCTACGTTCCAGAGGTTGCGAGACTGACCTGCGATACAGGTTCGAACAGTCGCCTCAGGATGACTGAGCGAGGGATGACTGGAGATGAGCACAATAGAGGCCAAGGTCCGAGCCCAACAGGGAGTCGGCGCATCTTTGCAAGTCATATCCGAGACCCATGCGGGTGTCGCGTGAGTGGGATCCCATCGAGGGAGGCATCGAGCCCTCGGAACCTAACGAACGGTTCCAACATCCACCGTGACTGCCCTCGGGTACTTTTTGAGATGTGCCCATAAGGCCACTAGCCGACCCCTATCGAACGGGACTCGGACATCCACTCGGATCTACCCGCCTGTAGCTCCCAGGGAGCGTCGTCACTCGCCCAACGAGGGTAGTACGGCACGACCCACCCCTCCTCCGAGCGAAAGGAAGAATGAGGGACGTAATTTCAAGACGAGAAAGAACCTGATCGACCCTCGCGGGGAGTGTTGACACCAGAAGTGGCAAACGGTTATACCGCAAGCGTACGGTAGTCAATGTAGCCTTCACCGGGAGTATTCCAGGTATCGTGATTTCCACGGGGAACGCGAAGTGAATTAACTAGGCTTTAGATCGTTAGGTGATGATCAAAGGGTCTAGGATAATGGGGTAGAGAGGTCTAACTAGTATTAATGCCTGGTCTTGGTAATTAAGTATAGTCAAGGTTTTTCACCTAACTCTTTACTGAGGGCGATACCCGAAAAGGAGGATTGAGTTAACGAAGTTTTTCACCTCCTCGTCTCCTAAGCGACTACCCTGCTCAGCCCAACTATTATTTGCAACTTGCCTACAACAGATGCGAGGAACTTTCCGCCTAGCGAGGACTGTCACTCTCACACTAGGTGTCTACACAACTGCGACAAGGAGTCCACACTGGCAAGAAGTAGTCTAGACACCACGTCTAAACTAGCTCTTGCTACCCTAAGCTTAGCTAAAGCTAAGAGCACTCAAGATCAAGCAATGTGCCAGTAAAGGATTCTTATACTTAAAGTACCAGACCAAATATTAAATACTAGAAAAGACTCAGAAGTAAGACTTACAAGAAGACCTGCTTCCGCTGAGGTGCTCCGCGAAGAAGACTCCCGATAGGCCGGGACTCCTCCTTGGAACTCCTCACTCTCTACTCACTATGATATCACTAAGCTACTAAAGTAGTTTACTCCTAAGATACATGACTCTTAAGTGAAGGAATAGGGGGGTATTTATAGTGGGAGATGGAGTAGGGGCTACTCCGGTGCCACGTCAGCGATCCGCGTCATCTTCATCATGCACCATTGGATCAAACCGACTTCACAACCGCCATCTGATCAACGGTAGAGGCAAACTAACATGTGCAACATGTGGGCAAGGTCGGTGGGAGGCCAACCGACCCTGGAACCGCCATGAAGTGGGGTCGGCCGACCCCCTATCTGGCTGGTTGGGCCCACCTGCAGTGCCCTGGAGGCTCTCTGATGTCGGTGGAGTTGAGCTGACCTGTGGGACCCACCAAAGTGGGGTCGCCCGACCCCAATTCTATGGGGTTAGGGTGTCAGCCCTGTCCTACATGTCTTCCTCTTCATGACTATAATGTTGTCTTGGTTACTGGTGTCACTGATCTTTAGTTATTCACCCCTTCTTAGTGTTTGGACCCTTGAAAAGTACCTGTTCTTACTCCTGCAACCAAATAGTAGCATGTACATGTGGAACTAGGTTATATGTACCTATATTACTACTTTGTTTGGTTGTTTTCTCCCAAAATGAGTCTTATGTTGACGGTTATGATAGTAGAAAACATGGTATAAATACCGTCAACAGGGAGAGGGCTCGGGGGCTTCCTCGCACCATGGGAACAGGCACTACGTGTAAAGAACACGCAACCTATCCCTTAAAACACTCCAGACTAAAGATGTCAAGGGGTGAAAGTCTTTGAAGGAATAACACCATTCCTCCAAAAGGCTCGGGGGCTGCACCCGGCGGGTGCGCTCGCGCGCACCCCCCGGAGAAAAGTAAAAGGCTCCGAGTCGACTACAGTTCGTGGGGAAAGAACCTCTAAAGAGGTGACCTCACCCCTTTAGAGGCTCGGGGGCTACTGTTGGGTACCATAATAAGGGATACCCAAATCAGAGCAATAAAAAACGCAAAGAAACACACTAACCACAATCATCAGGGCCTCGGCCGCGAGCTCCGACTCGCCCGACCCCCTAGGGCCTCGGACGCCAGTTCCGACTCGCCCGACCCATCAGGGCCTCGGCCGCGAGCTCCGACTCGCCCGACCCCCCAGGGCCTCGGACGCTAATTCCGACTCGCCCGACCCATCAGGGCCTCGGCCGCGAGCTCCGACTCGCCCGACCCCTCAGGGCCTCGGACGCCAGTTCCGACTCGCCCGACCCCTCAGGCCCTCGGACGCGAGCTCCGACTCGCCCGACCCCCCAGGGCCTCGGACGCCAGTTCCGACTCGCCCGACCCATCAGGGCCTCGGCCGCGAGCTCTGACTCGCCCGACCCCCTAGGGCCTCGGACGCCAGTTCCGACTCGCCCGACCCATCAGGGCCTCGGCCGCGAGCTCTGACTCGCCCGACCCCTTAGGGCCTCGGACGCCAGTTCCGACTCGCCCGACCCCTCAGGCCCTCGGACGCAAGTTCCGACTCGCCCAACCCCGTCCAGGCTCGGGCGCCGGACCCCACTCCGCCTGGGCAGCAAGACTTCCACCGCACGGCGCCCGTACCCACGACATGACAGACGCGACGACTTCCATACCGCGGCAGGGCAAGGCGATAACTATTCCAACCACCCTGGTCACTGTAGCCTTACCTCTGTCACTGTACATTCTTACCTCTTTCGTTGTAGCGTACTGTCGCACAGTAAAAAGGGAATGGGAGAGGTAAAATCAGCACCACTATTTGAGGTCTTTTCCCACTATTGACAGGATATGAAGCAGTGCTGGTGATCCGACCCCCGCGACCCCTACAGGGCTCGGTAACCCTCTACAGGGGCAGCCATACCATCAACCATCCCTCAAGGACGAGATGGACCGGCTCCAACAGGGTCGGGACTGAGGTTTCACCATTCAACAGAGGAAATTTACTCTTGTAAAAACCTATCTTCCCCTTGAGACTATAAAAGGGGAGCCAGGGTTCACAACTAAGGATAAGTTCAGAAGGTTCACACACACAACACACTTTCACAGAGCAGCAGCCCGCACTCTGTCCACACCAAGCCGAGACCTGGGACTTAGCCCTCTCTCGCAACTACCTTGTACCCCCTACTGCAAGCACCTTTGGGTGCAAGGTTATACAGAATCCACAGCCACACTAGACGTAGGGCATTCTTGGCTCGAACCAGTATAAACCCTCTGTGTCTCACTTGCATCACCATCCAAGCTTGGTCAGTCACGCAGACTTATACTTGTTAGTGCCTAGACCGCGAGTCTAGACGTCGACAGCATTAGTATATTTTTTGTCGGACTAACCCCTGCAGAAAAACTTTCAATATCAACCTGGGAAGTCCTGAGATACAAACTCACATTGGAGATAAAGGAGACACATGAAGTTTAACGATTTGCACAAGGAAGGACATAACTCATTCATCATAGAGAGATGATCCATGGAAGGAGACAAAGTACATAAACAAGATACACACCCATTACGAATGGGAAGCTTCCACAAGGTGAGATGCTACCATCACTCTTCAATTAAGGTAACATCTTAAGGTAGTTGACTATCGCTTTTATAAGTTTCTCCTTGGTTCTGGCGCTCACATAAAATAAAGAGACAAACATGTATGATTTATAACTCCAAACAAACCAACCCAACTGATTCAACATGTTTAGTCCTTTAATCTTTGTTCCTAGTACTACCTCCATGATCCTATACTCCTAATCATATGAGCTAAAATGTTGCACATTCAATCTTTGAGAAGATATAAAGAAAAAGACTTATACATAGATAGATTATCTTTCCATTAGGTTGAGCGATCTGATCTGACAAATGTTTTAAATGCTACACTCATGATCTTATTATCCATCAACTTTGTCTTGCTCACTATGTTTAAGGTTAGAGAAGAACAAATACACTTTTAGGTTCTGTTGGTGTTTTTCACCAACAGGGCCCATGCACTTGATCTCTGCCTTGTCTCTATGAGCAGGTACACTTCGAGCAAAACCTGAAGGAGTTTTACAACTTCCAGACTCCACCAAGTGAAGGGCTTGGATCTACGAGCACAAACACACTGGAGATACTAGATACTCAGGCAATCACTACCCTAAGATGCTCGAGGACGTAAACTACATCAACAACAACAACAACTACTATTACAACCGTCCTCAACAAAATCAAGGTTGGAATCAATAGAGGCCTAACTACTCAGAGAGGCGATCCAGGACGCCCCGTCATCCCGATCTCCATCGGCATGGTAGACTTCACAGAAGCACTATGCGACTTTGGCTCCAGCGTCAACATTATGCCCAGGGTTGCAGATCGGACACAAAGTTTCCCAAAAGGGAATATTGAAGAACCTCTGCGTCCGAGTTGGTACCTTGTACGCCCCAGTGCTGCCAAGATTAGTCTCTACATCAAGAAGAGGAAGGAGACGTTTTCCTTCAAGAACAAGACTACACAAATCTCTGAGTAATCTCGACATGAACCAAGGAAGAGGACCAATAGGAGGAACAGGAATAAGCAAACGTGGACCGAGTCAGCTAAGATGGTCACTGCAGTTCAAGGAGGTCAAGATCGTCGACTTAAGTCACCGTTTCTGACCAAAAAGGATGACCCAGCTCCAGATGGTAGATCAGACATTCCGAAAGGTTGAAGACTCTAAGCAGGTCAGGACAAAAAGAAGATGACGCAACCGCAACCAGAGGAGGCAAATCATCAAGGACGGATGGGCAGACTATGAGGAGAAGTGGTAAGGTCCAAAGACATACAGGTTGAACAGAACTATCCTGAGGAGACCGTAGCACCGAGTCAGGTGTGGAAAGAGAAGTTAGTTATACATGAAGAAGAGGCGCCACCGGAATCACCGACTACGCCATCCAGCGAATCCCAGGACGACTGAGAAAACGGAGAGTCCTGTTCGGAGGACTTAAAAACACTGAACGCCTTGCCAAAAGGTAAACTTGGTAGTTATCCTTTTCCCTTCAATTATTTAAAATAGTTTGCTTAGTTAATCAGATTCATATCATCTTGAAAAGAAAATAAAAATATTAAAAATAGTAAGCCCCATGTGAGTATGCTCATGGCATAAAACCCATAAGTACATTCATTGTGGTGGCATAAAAATAAAATAAATATATTCCTGTTCTACAAAAAAAAATATAAAAATAAATTTATGATCCTACCAAATAGTGTAACATTTATTGAGGAGGCTCAACATGATAAAGGCTAGATATTTATGATAACACTTAACCAGTTCCACAAAGCTTTGTTGTCTATTTGAGCTCCACAGAATTCAAGGATCAAAGAAGACTAGCAGACAGAGGACATCCTAATCGCTGTCAGGGTGCTGTCGATATTCAAATACACCTCCGCCACCTGCTAGCTACATGAGAAGAAATTACATCAAAATCCAGCTTGGGGGAGAGCACCCCCATTTATCCAGATAAGTGTTTCTACTCGCGTTTATACTTTACTCAAATAACAAAAGGATGCATAATCATGAAAACCCAAATAAAAATTTTTGTGCTTATATATATCTTTGCTTAGTTTGCTAAATAAATAAATAAGTGTCTAGGCCAAACTGAACTTAAATGATAAACTCTTACATGGATATGATAAATAGTTGCTCCGCCATGTACCTAGTTTTCAAGTTTGAGCTCTCTCTCAAGTTTAGGCATAACTGTTATAATTTAAACCTGCTCTAAACCTGAACTTGTGGGAAGAGTACTTGATTTGAAGTCTAAGTTGTAAACGGATATGATATGAGAAGGTTGAGCTGTTGTTTATCTGTTCCTAGAGATGCTAGAATTCTAGAGAATTTTATCTTTGAAAATTTAAAACAACACATGATGAGTTCCAGTATGATGAGAGTTTAAATTCCTACCACAGCCATATATACAAGCTTGCTAGACTTTGAGCCACACATTTACTTTTTACTGCTTATGAGCATTGAGTGTGGTCAAGTTGTGTAGACCCTTAGGAGCTTGTCATGCGGTTAAAAATCAAGATTCACTTGCACGTTCACTCATACATGCTACTTCTACTCCAGAAGTACGCATCCACATATATCCACTCATTTCCATCTCCAGAGCCACCCAAAAGTATTCTACTCCTAATCCGGGAGAAAATAGCCAAAAACATTCTCCTATTTCTGTTTTTGCCTATGAAATAAATGCTCGAGTTATCTTGGTTACTACCACTTGCTATATCATTTTAGGAGATGAGTGCTCTAAAAAAATAAGAAGAAAAAAAAAGAGGATACGAGGAAATAAAAAGGGGCAAGTGCCCGGAACCTCGAAGAAAAGAAAAAGTGAGACGAGAGGTAAAAATGGACAAGTGTCCGACAGTAGAATTAGGGGTACAAGATACCCACCTGAGAGGAAAGAAAAAGAAAATGTAGAGCATCTCATTCTCCTCAAAAAGCTTCAAAGTGCAAGAAAGGTATGTATCCCCTAAAAAGAGCAAAAGTAGAATTAGACTTTCACCACTTTTATCACCATCATCACCATACACCATTCACTCGCCACACATGCACATCTTGATTTGACTTATTGACTTGTTTTTCTAGATCCATGGTTTGACTATGCAATAAATGTCTTGTAAGTATGTATTAATCTGTCTCCCACCTATGAGCTCCAGATATCAAAACTTTATTAGAGTAGGGTGAGAGAGAAGGCAATATCACTATGCCTCATACCAAAAATACCACATACTTTGAGAGCAGGCATATACCATTACTGCCTTGGAAAGGATCCAGAAATACCACAAAAGAGAGTTTTGAGAGAGTCATATAAGGAATCTCTGAGTTTTATTTGAAAATCTACAAAAACTCCAGAGCTATAGCTGATCAAAGAACAAGAGACATGGCACTTGACTAGACTGTTCTATCTTTTAACTGCTCAAGACACAAGTGACGGTTGCAAGCCCCATGGTGAAAGATAAAATGAGTAAGTTTTAAGTCTTAACAGTTTACTCTAACTCAGAGACGAGATCTTGTTTGAACGCATGTGCACCTTTAAGGCATGAAACCACTGCAGAAACTCTTGAGTACATCCTTGCTCAGGGACGAGCAAGAGGTAAGATTGGGGGAGTTTATTGACGGTCCTTAAGTACCAAATATAATCATCAAATAAATAAAGAAAAGGATCCAAATGCAACCAACACCCAGACTTAGGGTTTTATCTGACAGAATTCCACGAGTTTTGGTGTTTGTCTATTTCTGTAGGGGGTTATCAGGAAATATGGAAGAAAGGCCCACACGTCGGGTTTACATAGAGATATTAACGTGCCACCCAATTTTCTATCATCTGGAAGACTCCAGAAGCCACGAGAACGAACGGGAAGGCGAACGACCTGGGGGTAGGGCGCCCGCCCTCCCCCCTTGGGCGCCCGCCCTGTTCCGTCTCGTGGATTACGCTCCGCCGACCTAAAGGATCAAGGATAACCGTTCAATCAATGTCGGTTTGATCCGACGGCCCAGATTCACTTGAGGGGACTATATAAGTAGACCCCCTGGCCCCTGGAGGAGAACAAGTTCATTATAGAGTTGAGAGGTGCCCTCGAAGGATAACCTTTCCTCTACATAGACTTAGGGCTTAGCATCCAATGTGAGAGTAGAATTAGTTCTTCTAAGTTCTACTAGATTGAGAGAGATAGAGTGGAGGTGTAGATCGGAGGAAGCCCGTCGTGTCGGTGTCTACTCCGAGGTTGTACCTACGGGATCAAGTTCTCCTAACCCGAGGCTTGCTCCTAGGATTCTTCAGTAATTCGACTTCTAAATTCTAGTAAGTTCTTGTTTTATTGTTCTTTGGTTTATGAGTTTACTTTAATCTCTTCCGGTTGAGTTTAGAGTAATCATTGCTAGCGTAAACGTGGTGTTTGGGCTAGGGTACTCATAGATATCCCCTGACTAGCTGGACCGTGGTAGTAGCGAGGAACGTGACATTTCCGAGTTACCTTTGCAGCCCACAACTCGTTAGCAGGACGGGTAGGGTTTATAGGTGCGGGTCGAACATCCTCTGTGGTGTCTAGATTCTGTGAGCCTCCTCAATAGAACAGTAGATCATCCTTACCAAGGTTAGAACGAGACTACGGTTGTAGTCTTCTCTATACATCGCTCACATCGAATCACATTCTTTGTAGCTTAAAGGTTAGTAGCAATAGATTTGGTTAGTCAGATGCACGCTTTCTCCCAGTGGTAAAAATATAAATACGATACTCTTGATAACCTCCCGGGGAAATGCTCACCGATATCCGTACGCTTGCGGATCATTCCCTGATGGGGTTACCAAGTATCAACAACATACAGGGATAAATGTCACATAAAATATAGATAAAGTATGAATGGTGACAAAGATAACTATTCTGATCAGCATAACTAGCCACATATAATAATGAATAGCACCTCAACAGATATTCTAGCAAGTCATTAGTATGGAATTAGGATGAACTACAAGAATATTCCCTAAGTTATTCTTAACTATAAAGTCTAGCATATCATAGTTAGTGCAATTATACTTGGCAATCATTGCGAGACAGGATTACACCCATGCATAGTGATATTATCAAGGAAGATGAGAAACATAGCAATCACTCTCCTGTCTACCTGCCCTATACACGGGAGGGGGACTATATAAGAATCAACAAAGCTGTCACCATCGCGAACTACCCCGCGATCCGGCATATAGGCTACAATGGCAGATAAATACGGTATAGGCACCACGCCTACACAATACTTATCATTTATCCACTGTACACATGGATAAACGCTATACGATCCTAAACATGTATATAATTCCAATCTAACTAAGCCAAGCATATAACTATGATAAACTAAGAACAATATAATTGAAAATATAAACAAGTAGAGCAAAGTCATAATCAATATATTGAAATAGAACAAAGTCATATTCATAATATTGAAGAACAATGATGAACAAATGAAGAACAATAGAGGAATTACCAAAAATCCTCTTCACAGATCCGGAAACCAATCGAAGATTGACTTCTTCTAGTTCTAATCCTATGTAGCTATGCTAAACTAGAGATCTAGTTGATGTGGTGGCTCTAGGGCTTGATCAGAGACTCTCCTCCTGAGATGAATGAATGAATTAGGGTTTCAGAGGTGCCTCCTCCAGGGGCCAGGGGGCCTGCTTATATAGCCCCTCCAAATAAACGTGGGCCGTCGGATCAAACCGACCTTAATCGCATGGTTTTCCTTAATCCCTTAGGTCGGTGGAGCATGATCCGCGAGGCGGGGCCTGATTGGCCGAGACACCTAGGCGGGCGCCCACTCCCCGGGCCTACTCGGCCTCTCGCTCATTCCCGTGGCTTCTGGACTCTTCTAGATGATAGAAAATCGGTGCACACGTTAATATCTCTATGTAAACTCGACTTGTGGGCCTTTCCTCCATATTTCTTGATAACCCCCTGCAGAAATAGACAAACACCAAAACTCGTGAAATTTTGTCAGATAAAACCCCAAGTCTGGGTGTTGGTTGCATTTGGATCCTTTTCTTTATTTATTTGATGATTAAATTTGGTACTTAAGGACCGTCAACAGCCACTATCTCAATTAGAGCTCCATAGTTCTTTAGCATAGCTACATAGGAATAGATCTAGAAGGAGTCAAGCCTAGCTTGGAGTCTAGATCTATCTTCGTTCTTGGTAATTTCTTATTCTTCATTGTAATTTTCATATTAGTTCTTGCTATTATGAATACGATTTTGATCGATTTGATTATATCAGAATTGACTTTATTCTATTTGCTTATGTTCTCAATTATATTGTTATTAGTCTACTTTGATTATATGCTTAGCGTAGTAAGTTTAGAATTATGTTTATGCATAGGATCATATAGCGCTTGCTCATTGGGCCAATGGGTGAGTGGTAGATATTGTGTAGGTGAGGTGCCTAGACCGTATTTATCTACGATTACCCCTTATAGTCCGGATCGTGAGGTAGATCGCGGGAGTGACAGTCTTGTTGAGTCCTTTGTAGTCCTCCTCCCGAGTATAAGGACCGTAGAGCACCACTATTATAGGGAAGTAATTGCTCTGTTCATGATCCTCCTTGGTAATATCACTATGCATAAGTATAACCTTTTCCTATGATGATGCTAGGTGTAATTGCACTAATCATTGTATGCTTTGACATTATAGTTAGAATACTTAGGATTTATTCTTGTAGATCATCCTAATCCATGTTAGTGTTATAGACTTAGAGTACTCTATTGAGATGATTATCATATTTATATGTGGCTATGCGCTCTCATTTATCTTTTGTCACTTATCATTCATATTCATATTATTTATCTTTTTTGACACTTACCCTGCATGAGAGATAGATAAAGACATGGTTAAGCTCTCCATTAATCACATGCAGTGCTCATTGCTCATTATCCAATGCAGTCCCTTCCTAGTGGTAAAAATATAAATAACGATACCTGGATTACTCCTGGTTAAAATGCTACATCGGTACTATCTGTGCGCTTGTGGATTCCTTATTCATTTTTTAGAAAAGTATATACATTTAATACCAGCACCTCTACATCATGTTGGGGATGACAACCTGAGCTTAAGTGGTGTTAGAGGCGTCAACAACATACTCCCTATGTTTTGATTGTACCAATGATTAGCTGTTCCCATCAAAGATAATGGAAACAACTTCCATCTTATAGTTTTATTAATAATATGCAAGCATGCATAGGTCTCTTCAAAATCCCGTGGGTGAGAGTATGGGTTTTCATATTTTTGTTGCCTTCTCCTGAGAAGGGTTTATCCCAAATCATTTTTATAAGACATGAGCTCAGCTCATAGCTAGATGCTAAGTTAGGCTCTAAAGATTATGGATAACCAAAGCTCGTGCTCATGCCATATATATAGATAGGAGTGAAATTCATAATGAAAAAGAAGAAACAAAAAGAAAAATAAAAGATGAAACGTTAAGCTAGTCTTAAAGTTAATTCAGCAACCGTTTCTCCGACAACGACGCCAGAAAGCTTGTTGGTATTTTTTAATATACATAGAATAATCATAGAGAAAGATTCGCAAGCGCATGGATAACGTTGTAGCTTTCACCTAGAGGTTTTAATACCATATCCTCAAGGAAACATGTGAGACTAACTACGATCTAACTCAACAAAAGAGATGACAACTTGGTAAAGGTGTATGATAATTTAGAGTAGCAACAAGGTTAGGATACATAGGAGTATAAAAAGAATAACTATAGGTCCTCCACTTCTAATAATTTTGGTAAACTATGTTTTATACTATTCAACTTCGGTGGATGTCTTATAAAGAATATATGAAATTTCTTCTATATAAGCACCATAAAACCTATCAATCCTATTAGCGAGATAACTGTAACACCTAAAATTTGATTTTTAATTAAATAGGATTAATTGGATTTATTTAAGTATTTTTGTGAGCATTTAATTTAGTAAATAAAAGATTTTGTTGAAATTAAAATTCACCATAAGGTTAGTAACATGGTTTTGCATACATGCTGGAGCATATTTAATTTTCTTGCTGTGTGGTTTCACTGAAATGGATTCAAAACCTCTTTTGAAAAGCTTTTGGAAAATAGAAAAGAAAAAGAAAAGAAGATGGGAAATCTTTTCTGGCCATTTGGCCTAGTCCACCGTGCACGGTCTCTCCAAACTGCGCGGCCTGCTCCTCCCTTTTTTTGGCCTAGTCGGCCCAGGACACCGCAACTCCCTTCTCCCTTTTTCTTCTAAGCCGCTAACGCCCATGGCCTACCCATCAGCAACCGACCCTCCCCTTCCTTTCTGCTCCGTTGAATCCGAGCAGGACACGCCGGCCATGGCGCTCCGCCATGGAATGCTCGCCGCCGGTCGGTTTCTCCCCTGGACCATTTCCCGTCAGTTCGACCTGGATCCGATGGCTGTTAATAGAAGATACCTCTTTGTTGGACTACTTGCTAAAGAGACCCTAGAAACCCAAGAAATAGAACCCGCAGTCCTATATGCTTTTACAGGAGTATGCTTTTCAATTTCAAAAGCATATTTTCCGTTGGTTTAAACAAAATATGCTTCCATTATTTATAGTTTTGCCACTGATTTAAATTGCTTATAAAATACTTATTTTAACTCTATTTTAATCCATTCAAATTGCGTTAGATTCATCTTTATGAGATCTACATATTAGTATCACTGTTTAACCAGTTTATAACTTTTAACTTCGTGGTCCTGTTTAATTAATTATTTTTCTATAGAAAATCTTAGAAAATCCATAACTTCTCCGCTTTGATTCTGATTTTTGTGATCTTTAAGTCTGTGTGATCGTAGCACTACGTAGAATGTTTTTATAAACTTTTATATTTGTTTTGCTACTGTTGGTGCACTATTTTAATTATATGTTGTTTGCTTTGTGTATGATTGTCTCCAATTACTTGCGTGTTGTTGATGGCTGATCGAGTATAGTCAGTGAGCAGTACGTTGGTGATCAAGGTAAATTTTTTGATGACCAACAGGAACCTCAGGAAAGCTTTGATAAAGGAATGTATAACTTGGGACTATCCTTGTTACCTATACACTTTTAATGCATATACCATATGC
Organism: Sorghum bicolor; assembly: GCF_000003195.3. Taxonomy (NCBI): domain Eukaryota; kingdom Viridiplantae; phylum Streptophyta; class Magnoliopsida; order Poales; family Poaceae; genus Sorghum; species Sorghum bicolor. Next base: position 46,738,197 of record NC_012872.2, read on the forward strand.
ATATGTCCACCTTGACAACCCTAGTAAAATCATATATGATTGTTGTCTTGAATTCCTTGATACCTATTTGGATATGCATTTGGGTATTTCTTGCTAGTGCTTGATTTTAATCCATGATCTTATAAGATGATTAATGACTATGCAATAGTGTAGCACCCCAGGTGTTTAATCACTAGTTGGACAGTAGGTTTTGAGCTCAAACATGCTAAGACAATGGTGGTGAAGATGTCAAAGTCAATCAATGAATGGAAGCTCCAATTTAAACTTGGATAATGCACCCTTACTTACATATAGCCAATTTTGAAAATGCATGCTTGGGTGATGTTAATGGAACCTCTTTCATGTGTCCTAGATCCATCACTACCTATAGTGATCACTCAAAAAGTTTCATGAAGTTTGGAATCAAAAGGGTCATATGAAATGATAAGTTACATGCTTGTTGGAATGACCTCATTAAGTGAATAGAACCATGGGTCATCAACCAATCTTTGCAACCTTGCCCAAATGGCTAAGTCAAAATTGTGTTTCAGTTTTGGGTACCCTAATTGGGAGCTTTGTATCTTCCAGCCCAGGCTGAAACAGTACAGGGTCCTTTAGTAAAAGTTGTAGTATAGTTTGTATACTACAAACTTTGTTGAAGAGCCCAAGTCTAAATCTTTCTTTAAGCATGTCAAATAGGGGTCACAAGATTGAATCTGCTGTAGTTTTCAGCAATTCGAATTTCTAAGTTTGGGATTGCAGTTCATCACGTTGGCATTCCGCGTTCTCTAAAGTTTAATAAACAACTTGTTTGGGTCCCAAAATAGAAGTTGGAGTACATATTGTGCACAAGAGCATACAGAAATATGGCACCTATTGAACTTCGTTTTGGCCATCAATTTTGAGTTTTTCTAAACATTATTAAGTCATTGACACTCGTAGGTTGGCATCATATTATCTGGAAATCTATAACTCTAGTGGTAGTGATCCTTAAACCAAAAATGTAGAGCAGTCAAGCTTGGCAATTTTTGTTTTTGGCCCAAAGTCCAAATCGGCCAGGAAGCAGCGCAAAAACACGTCCCACCTTACTTACTCCGGCGCGCGCCAAAACCCTACCTCCAGCAACAACGCCAGAAATGTTCAGTATATAATTAACTTGTCATTTCAACTAGCCACTTCTTAATTACTAACATTCCTAAACATGAAGTAAGTTGTCATCCCTAATTATATTGCTAGGAAATTATTATAGATTCACATGTACTAATGTGACTAAGCAAATATAAAAGATATGAATATAACATGATTGTAAACTAAATGGGTTCTGCAAGCAGACAGATAATTATACCGTTGTCGCATTTTACCTAGGGAGTTCATCTAGGTTGTCGATTTTTATTTATACCACTGGGAAGGCTACGTGTTGAACTATAATCTATTATATTGATAAGAAACTATATAGGATGAATAAATGATATTACCAATGTCATATAATCTACTCATAATAGGCAGAGGTCACAAGATAAATATGGATAAATATGAGTGATAGCATAATCATCAAGTATAAATGTAGAGCAGTCAAACTAGGGAGTTAGATCTAAGGAAATTCTATAACCACATCAATGAATGACTTTAATTAGTGCTTATCATTGTTAAGTTAACCCTATATCATAGTCACATGTAAAGAGGCATCAACTAATGAGGGTATTAAGACACAAGGGTCACCTCCTTCGCGACTGTGCCCATGATAGTCCTATGTATGGAGGGTGGACTATAGAGGAACCAACACAGCTGTCACCTGCACGGACTACCACACGTCCTAGCACGTCAGGGTGCACTCGCAGATAAACAAGATATCTAGACACCACGTCTACATACTGTCTACCATCTACCGAACGATCGATTAGGTAAACGCAGTAGACAATGACTATTGCAATTAAGAACATATGAATCAACTAAGAATAAAGTATCCCTAATATATAATGAATACAATAAAGTAAGAACTAGATCTATTACTGAACACTTGCGCTCCAGACCGACGCCAGGGGCTCCAGATCTCGATGAAGAACTAGATCTCATCTACTTCTAATCTAACTAACTAGAACTATGAACTAGAAGGCTCTTGATGAACTTGAAGGCTCTTGATGCTTGATGGCTTGAGACCTTGATGAACGAAGTTGTTGTTTCCAGGGAGGTCTACCCATGTATTTAGTCTGGTGGGATGCGCGTGCGCCATAGGATCAAACCGACTTAACCAAGGGTCGAGATGACTCCTCGTAGGCGGTGGAGGAAGCTTCCAGAAGGGGGGCCGAAACCCTAGAGTTGGGGAGCCGGCCGACACTATGGTGGGGCCGGCCAGCCCCACCTGGCGGCCTCTAGCCCCCCGGCTATCTTCCAGAGTCTTCCCTCGTCCCAATCGTGATCTTTTCGTGGCAGATAAGTTTTCTGTTTATTTTGCACTTGAATCCCTCTTTTCAGCTTTTTTGGAAATAGACCCTAGAAAATACAAAATTTGCAAAACTCATGGAAATTGTCAGTTTAAACCTTAGACTAGTGTGTTTTCATGTTCTCCTTTGGGTGTAAAGTTCTAATAAAAGTTTATGTTATCGACCGTCAATACTTTAAATTAGGCAAATAGGTAGTTCGGTCCATCTTCCCTGGTGACAAAGGCAAGGTAAAGCAGAAGGAGGATGTCCCTAAGGGCTCAGCCTCTTGCGACCCCAAGAAAAAGAAGAGGAAAAACACCTAGGGGATGCAGGGATGCCAAAAAGACACCCGTGTCACTGCCATAGAATGCAAGAACCCCTAAGGCCCTCCCAAGGGTCTAGGGTCTTTAATAAGATGCTCACGAAGCCCTGCCCTTACCACAAGGGTCCGACCAAGCACGCCCTCAAGGAGTGCACCATCCTCACGATGCTACTTCTCTCGATAGACCCCTCCCAAGGGAGACGCTAATAAGAAGGCAGTGAACGATAAGGACGATGATAGGGAAGGATGATGCATTCCCTAAGGTTAGGAATTGCTTCCTGATCTTCGAGGGACACACGACATGACTCATGGCAAGCTAAAGGAAGCGCGAGCACTGAGAGATCTACACGTTAGAGGTGGCCACTCCCTCCTACCTCAAGTGGTCTGAGGAGGCCATCATGTTCGATCGTAGTGATCAACTAGATCATATTCTGAGCCTAGGGCACTATCCCCTTATCATCGACCCAATCGTCGGCAACCCTCGGCTCACTAAGGTCCTCATGGATGGAGGCAGTGGCCTCAACATCCTATATACCAAGACCTTGGATCTCATTGGGATCAGTAGGTCTTGGCTCTAAGTCGATGTGGTGCCTTTCCACAGTGTCATTCCGGGGCATCACGTGTTGCCCCTCAGGCAAATCGATTTGCCCATCTGCTTTAGGACTCCCACCAATTTCAGGAGGGAGACCCTCACATTTGAGGTGGTAGCGTTTTGGGGAAGCTACCACGCCATCCTAGGAAGGTCGTGCTACGCCAAGTTCATGGCCATCCCCAACTACACACCTACCTCAAACTCAAGATGCCAAGCCTCAATGGCATCATAACCGTGAGCACCTCACACCAACATGCCTACCAATGTGACATGGAGTGCGTCGAATATGTCGGGGCCCTCAATGCATCCAAGGACCTCACCACTGACCTGGTAGGCTCGCCGAGGAGGTGCCTGACCCTAAGCACCATGCCAGAAGCTTCGAGTGGCCAAGGGGGTCAAGCTCATCCCGCTTGACCACAACATGCTCGACGGCAAGGTGCTGAAGGTCAGCGCCGCCCTCAACCCCAAATTGGAAGCAATTCTCGTTGACTTCCTCCATGCCAACGTTGACATGTTGGTGTGGAGTTCCTCGGACATGCCAGGCATTCTGACAGAGGTCTCTAAGAACTTCTTGGACATTTGAGCCAGCTCCAAACTAGTGAAACAGCGCTTGCGCTGATTCGATGAGAAGCGTCGAGCCATCGGGGAGGAGGTGCACAAACTTCTAGCGGCTAGGTTCATCAAGGAATTTTTTTCATCCTGAGTGGTTAGCTAACCCTATACTAGTCAAGAAGAAAAATAAGAAGTGGAGGATGTGTGTAGATTATACTAGTTTGAATAAAGCATGTCCAAAGAATCATTTTCTATCACCTCGAATTGACAAATAGTTGACTCCACAGTGGGATGTGAAACTATGTCCTTCCTTGACGCATATTCCGACTATCATCAAATCAAAATGAAAGAGTCTGACCAACTTGCGAGTTCTTTTACAATTGAGGTTCATGATGTTGGTCATCAAAGATGCTACTTATTTGACTGAGGCTATTTCATTTGACAGAAATGGTTGGCTACTATGTCATTTTCAATAGCAAGCATGCTGGGATTTACATGAGTTGGGGTGAGTGCAGTAGGTATGTTCTTGTGGTGAGAGGTCCTAGATACAAGAAATATAGCACTTTATTATGATTAGGCTATTACAAAATACGAAGCAACCATGAGAGATGTCTATCCATCTTGTGAACCAACAGCTCTCCTCCCCTATGATCATGTGACTCATGATGGTTTTCCTCCAATAATTCCACCTTCACATGGTCATGGTAAGGGTTGTTGGCGGAAGAAGGTGTTAATCACCTCTCTTGTGGTCTTGGTGGTTGGCATTTTGTTGAAGGGGGCAACAAGGGCACCATGGATTGCCCAAGCTAGATCTGTGATGACTACAGTACCTGTTGGACGAGCTGCTGCTGGTGTCTACTGATTTCTGTCTTCAATTTGTGTTTAGCATCTCATTTGTGCTGTATGAGAACAACTGAGAACTGATTAGCTTGCTGTTGTTGTTAATTTGGCTTCCTCCTCTGCTAGTGTTGTAAACTTAGGGCAGCTATGACTCCATAATTATGAACCTTATTGGTCCAAGGCCTATGATGTTGTATTACTCCTCTTTGTTCATTTTATTTTGCTGGTAAACTCTATGTTCAACTCTGTTGCGTTGCTCCCTTTCTGTGCATATATGTTACCTGCCTGATTTCTGTTGCTAGCTTGGGCGGCAACCAAACACCATCTCAGTGTAGCGGTTGGTGATAGTTAGCCTTGGGTTGGACTCCCAGCTGGGAAATGAAACACAATCTCGTTTTGGACTGACTTGTTTGCTGTTTGTCACCAAACACAGGGCCTTGTATCGCTAAGGCCTTGTTTAGATGTTGTCGGATTCACCTCAATCCACATGTGTTGGAGTGGATTGGGGTGGAATTTAGTTCAAATTCCAATCCAACCCACTTCAACACATGTGATTGATGCGAATCCGACTACATCCAACAAAGCCTAAAGCTTCGTTGTGGCTAGTCTGGGCCTAGCCGGCAGGCCTGGCTTCCTAGATGCAGCATTGCAAACACGCAGCATGACACTCAACTTTGTCAAGACGCGGTCGATTACATCCTTTACCTAAAAACGACTAAGTCCAGAAGCGACAACAGTCATCCAAAGACTTTCTTTCACTCGGAAGCATCTTACTCTGCAAGCCGATTACTTAAATCCATAGCAAACAACAAGTTACTCGGCTAAGTCAAGGATTTGGATTCGAATAAGACATCGTCAGATCTCAATTTAATCGGCGTTCAGCTACAAAGCCATGGCATAGTTGATACTAAGCACAGGGGCTCAATCATCACAATGGCTTAGTCGGCACTGCTCAAATTAAGCACGGGGGCTCGACTGCTTGCAACAGGACTCGACATATCAAGAACAGCTCCCGGTGGCACGTCACAACGCATGAAGCCGATTAGCAATGCGTTTCTGAGTTTAGCGGTAAACTCCGGCTTAATGAATTATTTATGCGAGAGTAGCGGCAACACAATACAAAAGCCGAAGCCTCGCCTAACATTGATGGCCCTGTGCTTGATGTGCAAGGAAACAAAGACTTGCATGTGCGCTCAAGTACAAGTATTAATAAAAAAAATCCTTATAGAGAAATAACGTATAATTTTTGACCAAGATTGTGTTTAACGTATAATTTGATTGTTACAATTTGGCTAATAGCCAAACACTTGTCTTTATTACTAGCCCGGCTCTTATGATGTCAATGTGGTTTGAAACAGTTTGACCAGGTAGAGTATCGCTTGTTGATATTTTTCACCTAGTTTTTTATGGTTTTTTATATTGTGATAAAAAATTTGGACGCCCGTTGCAACAAGGGCATTCACATAGTCGAACTGTATCTATGAAAATTGGAAGAGCATACTCAGAGACTTGCTTTGAGGTACTAAGTACAGAAAAGCTCTATGGCGGTGGTAGTGTCTAATTTATATAGGCAGTTTTAGTTATCCGCGCTAGTGCAAAAAAAACAGCCAGTCCAACACAAGAACCGTGAGTGGAAACACATTTGCATTGGCGGTTCACACTAGTACATGGGCACACTATACAGGCGGTTGGTAACATATTTCTACAGACGTTTCCAGCACCGCCGCTGGGGCCAGTAGAAATCGTCTATTTCCACAGGCGGTTCCTTGAGAGCTGCCAGTAGAAACTATTTCCACAGGCAGCGGGAACCGCCTGTGTAAATGGCACATTTACGCAGGCGGTTCCCTAAGAGAGCCGCCTATGGAAACCTATAAAAAATGTATTATTTATTTATTATTTTATTATTATTATTTAAATATATTGATATTGGTTGGTCTTCAAACATAGCAACATGCAATTTAAATATTTCACCTCATACATACATTTGTATACATCAAAGTTTGGTGCTCAAAGACATAAAGTTAATTACAAGAGTATATCCATCATCACACATCATATATACATCAAAGTTTGTTTCTGTCCTCTAATAACCCTCTTTAGTAAGTTTGAGCTTACTAATCTCTGTTAGCACTCGGAATTGTGGCTTGGATAATTGGCTTTTATCATCATGATATTTGCCTTCACGTGGAATGACATGCTTCATGAGGAACGAGCAGATGTCCTCAACTATGTTGTCTAAAGCACGTTCGTCCATGCGCTCCGCCGTCCCTTGCTTATATACTTGCAAAGAAAGTTTGTAAACATTATAGATTTTATGACTTCCAACTTGTATGGACTATTACTTATACTACCTTGTCAGGGTTCCTTGCATATCGTCCGTTCTGTCTCATATTCTTGCACACGTAGTAGCCAGAGAGGACAAATAAGGATGGTTGCTTCATGCACTTATAACAGGAGAGTGGTTATTTAATTATAGTTGCAACTGTAGTCCTACGTGTATGATTTGTATTCATAATAGTAAATTTTTATACGTACCGGCCAGTTATGTAGAACCTCCAATGGTTGCCCTACTCTGTTGGACTTGCACTTTCCATGATTTATCTTATAAAACCTGTATCCCCTATGATCACAAATAGAATCACCATGTTATTGTCAAACTCTCACGATGCTTAAGTATGCATGCATAGCTTGACTTACAGCTCTAGCAGTTTGATGAATGGAGCATAGCTTTCTTTTGGGTAATCTGTGGAGTCTAGTACCAACACCCTTCCCTCCTTGGGATAAATGATGAAGCATATCTAGTGGTTCCTGCTCGAATTAAATCCAAGATGCATTTATGCATTGGAATAGTTTAGATAGATATTTGTAAACTCACACTTACCCAAAGTGGTACGGGGCCACCACCGCTTTCCTATCTTGAAACTTTATTAGTGAATGTCCAATGTAGAAGGCGTATTTGGCTTCAAAATCAAGTTTCAACTTTTGGAGTTTCTCATCCCGTTCTGCACCTTCCAAACTGTCGACGAAAGCTGGTCGGCAGTCTACCTTGGGGTATACCCACGGTAGTAGTTTATCGGTAGACGGTGCGCAAACTACGAACTCGATGGTGACGCAAGACTCGGACAAGCTTTTTATCCAGGTTCGGCCGCCGAGTTGGCGTAATACCTACGTCCTGCGTCTGGTTGTATTGATTTGTGTTGAGAGAATCGTCTGTCCTAGGGGGGTCCCTTGCCTCTCCTTATATAGTCTGAAGGGCAGGGTTACAGATCTGGAAACTAATCCTAGTCGGTTACAATTGCCATGGATAATTCGATATCAATTCCTATTCTAACCGACTAGAATCCTGCTTGATCTCCACATCTTGTTTCCTTGCGCGAAACTCCAGGTTGTCGGATCAAGCCTTGAACTCGTCTCGTAATGGGCCAAGCCTCCTGGCCGAAGTCTAGCCGTAAGGGTATAGGGGTCTATCCCCCCACAGCTAGTCCCCGAGCACCATGTATTGTGATGTAACACGCCGTCTTGAGCTTCTTCGATCAGTGAGACTTGACGTCTTCAATAAGTGGGAAAGTCGCCCAAACAGTTGCAACGGTTCTTTGACCAACTCAAAAGACAGTTGATCAACATTGACATCGAAGAAGCAAGTTGTTCGAAGAATGCATGGTGCTCTAAATTAAAAAAGATTTCTTTCCTGGTGAAGTGTGCCCACTTTACTTTTTTGAAAGGTATAAACATAAAAAAAGCAAGCATATTCACCGCAAGGTGAAGTGTGCCCACTTAGTCCCCGAGCCTGGTAGTAGGTGACGTAGGCACGTGGTGCCAGGGTCAAAAGAAAATTCCCCAAAGTAGTTTTGAGACTGAGATGCATCGCTAGATGCATCGTACCGATGTAGTCCCCGAGCTTGCTGGAAGGCGAAGTATGAGCCTTGTAGCAAGGTCTAAAAAATTGAATTTACCAGTCCAATTAGATATGTAACTGAGAAAAGCAGTCCCCGAGCTGTGGTCGGAGAGTGATCGAAGTCCCGAGCACAGCGCAGGGAGTGATTGATGAGTCTCCGAGCACGATCGGTAGTCAGCACAGTCCCCGAGCACGACATAGAGACTGATCGGCCAGTCCCCGAGCGTGGTTGGGAACGTAAACGTGCTCGGTGGTCGGCACAATCCCCGAGCACGGCGTAGAGACTGGTAGACAAGTCCCCGAGCGTGGTTGGGAACGTAAACGTGCTCGGTGGTCGGCACAGTCTTCAAGCACAGCGTAGAGAGTAGTCGACAAGTCCCCGAGCGTGGTTGGGAACGTAAACGTGCTCGGTGGTCGGAGCAGTCCCCGGACACAGCGTAGGGAATAGTCGACGAGTCCCCGAGCGTAGCTTGTCGACTGGACCAAACTCCTGAAAAATAAATATAGAGAATAGGTAGTACATGATGTATAAATAAACTTTAGATAAAAAATCAGTACTGAGATAAGTTTTAGATTTTTTGTTATAAAATTAGCACGAGTAGTTAATTCATCCTAGAGCTTGTACCAGCTCTGGTCTAGCCAACAATCAGCATGAGGTGCGGAACCTAGGCACGCGTAGGATTGTCAGCCACGTCAGAGAGCTACTGCCGACCACCCGGAACGCAGAGGGCGGATCTCGTGCACGTGTAGGGAGGAGTCGGAGACAGTACCGGCTCTGGAAAGCTCGTGTAGGAGAAAAAACTAGTCGGCTAAAAAAGTTGTTTTGAAGAATAATAATATTAAAAATATTACGCCAAAAATAAATAAAATATTAGAAGTGTACTTATCTTTGAAAGAAAGTCTAGTCGGTGACGACAAAATTGTCCGGCCCTCGAGCTTTTCGACTTGTCATGATGGTGGTCGCTGTTGTCATAGCGTCGTTCTTCGCGACGATTATTATTGCGACTAGTGGTCAGAGCAAGTAGGCCAAACAATTTGGTCGATGGCCCGAGCAGGTCGGTGTTGTCGATCTGCCTCCCTTTGTAGCAGGGAAGCGTGCGACGCGTTGTCGGCGTGGTCGGAAACGTTGCTGGTGTGGTCGAAGCCGTAGCCAGTGTGGTTGGAGCTGCAGCCGACGTCGGTGAAGAAGTGATCGGCATAGATTGGATCTACGCCTCCTTTGCGGTCGTGGTGGTGAAGCTGTTGAAGCTGACGGTGAACGTGAAGCCGTCTGCCATGGCCGCGAAGTCGGGGATGATGGCCATCTTGTTCGTCGGGAGAGCTGTACGCACACCCCCTACCTGGCGCGCCACTGTCGACGAAAGCTGGTCGGCAGTCTACCTTGGGGTATACCCACGGTAGTAGTTTATCGGTAGACGGTGCGCAAACTACGAACTCGATGGTGACGCAAGACTCGGACAAGCTTTTTATCCAGGTTCGGCCGCCGAGTTGGCGTAATACCTACGTCCTGCGTCTGGTTGTATTGATTTGTGTTGAGAGAATCGTCTGTCCTAGGGGGGTCCCTTGCCTCTCCTTATATAGTCTGAAGGGCAGGGTTACAGATCTGGAAACTAATCCTAGTCGGTTACAATTGCCATGGATAATTCGATATCAATTCCTATTCTAACCGACTAGAATCCTGCTTGATCTCCACATCTTGTTTCCTTGCGCGAAACTCCAGGTTGTCGGATCAAGCCTTGAACTCGTCTCGTAATGGGCTAAGCCTCCTGGCCGAAGTCTAGCCGTAAGGGTATAGGGGTCTATCCCCCCACACAAACCCTGTACCTCTGTGCTGGCATTCCCGATCCAGAATGTGTGTCGATTTTTTCGGCTATATCTATTGGGCAGAGATAGCCATTCCTTTCTTCGACACAATAATTAAAGTCCGAACCAAAATACAAATCTTGTTGATCATATAACATTCTGCAAGGCAGAAGCATGTCAGATATTGAAAATTGATGCAACTACAATTTGTGTAACTATGTAACACTTACAATGCAAATGCCGTTATGATCTGTACATCTAGCATCTCGTGGTTCATCAGTGCCCACATGTCATCAAATGTAAGCATGCATTTGTCAGTACTCTGGCTGAGAAATGCTGTGTGTGGTACGCGCATGCTTATGGTGTCGATGCCAGCAGAAGAGGCTCTCATGTACCAGTCATGAAACCTTTTTATACCACTTGGTTTCTTCATAAGTTTGGCCCGACTGAGTAGAGGCTTTCCCCACACATACTTTTTAGGGATATGCTTGTAGTCTTCTGTAGTTGGCACCTTGAATTTGACAGGAGTTATGACCTTAGGCCCCGGCACCTCTGACTTTGCTAGCTTAGAAATCTCATGCTCTTATACTGTGCGTTTCGAAGCAATGCTTGACAAAAATCTCACTTGCCCAGCTGATTTTTTCTTTGGCTCGTATGGTGAAATCAACTTGGGTATCGGAAATACTTTCTTCTTTGGCACCTTTGATGGCTCACTTGTTGGTTCTGGATCTTTGAGTTGTGAGGAAGGGGTGGAATTGAATGGTGATGGAGATTGTGTTGACTGTGGGGTAGAAAGATCATGGAGAGGAGATGGTTGATGGACAGGGAAAACATGGAGAGGTGATTCTCGTGGGTCAGGAAGAGACTGGGGAGGTGAAGGTGGTGGGTTAGGAAGAGGATCGACATGAGCTGATGACTCCTGGGTGAGTGGCATCTCTTGAGAGGGTGGTGGTGGCTCCCTTAGTTGCACCTCCCTCCGAGGCCAAAGGATGAAATTGTTTATCGCCTGTCCTAGTTTCATAATGTCCTCGGGACCAGGGATGTCTAGAATCTCATCCTCATATCCTTGGACCACGGTTGATACCTCGATTCTGCAGTAGTCTTTAGGAATGTCAGCACCATGGTATTTAGGTCCTCCTGGGATCGCTTTGCCCATGGCTACTTCCCTTGTACGATGATTGTTAATCCCATATCTTATGACAAGGGAGCAAGGTGTAGAAGTAACAATGTCGCCAACTAGATAGTGATCCTTGTTTGCCGTAGATGCGACACTGCTTGGAATGATTGTTTCACTCGGTGCCACCAACGGTTGCGACACCACTGGGACTAGCTACATTTGGGGAGCTTGAGTGCTCATCTGTTGATTTGACACGGCACTCGCAAGTTTCTGCATCAACTTAGGAGGAGGGTTTTCTAGCAACTTCCCCATCATCTCTTGGAAGTCTTTCTTAGCCTCTTCCTGAAAATAATTTGCTATTTGTTCCTTGTACCGATGACATTTCTTATACTCATTTTTCCACTAAAGGCCGAATCCATCCTTCCATCCTTCTTTGGATGAGATGCCTCGAACACGGCCAGGATGCTCGGGGTTACCGAGGCCAACACTCAGGATGTCCCTCTCCCTTCGTGGAGTGAACTTGCCTTCCTGTTGCATGCCTGCCACTACAAAGATGCTCTTCATTGCTTCATCAAGCATTGGGTCTTCAAAGGACACACCCATCTCGGTTTCCTTTGGTTTTTGAGCATGAATTCAATTAGCGGACCTTTTACCGACTTGCTCGGACAGCACTAGCAACCCTACTACCTTCTTCGCAGCCTCTTCTTGGCTCCATTTAGGAACTTGGTGCTGGTAACCACCTATGCCTAGATGGTGGTGGTACTTGTTCCTCTTTGCGAGCTAGGAGTTGGCTCCGCTCCGAGCTAAGAAGTTAGGGTCATTCCTCTGCTCTAGAAAAACAGCCCACTTCCCTTTAGTAATCTTGTATTTGGTTGTCGGATCCATCCCTATCTTTGCATACTTGACATTCATCTCCGACCTCTAATTTCGGAAACTAACCGCACACTACTTCATTGTATATGCCTTCACTAAATCTTCTCGCACATTCCTAGGAAACTGGAACCTCGTCTTAATCTTATCCCAAATTTTCATCTTGTGATTATTCGACACACTAGACCAGTTCTTAATTGTGATATCAAGAAAATCCCTCACACAGAAACCAATTACATTTTTGTTTTTGGGTAGGGCCTCCTCTAGAGCTAGGGGTTGTCCGGTAGGGCTCACCTCTGTGATGGCATATGTGTCATCTGGAAATTGGTTCAACCCTATCTGGCCTCATTTCAAACCTAGCCGCTTTCTTTTCCTGGACTGACATGGCCTCTCAGGGCTCGTCGTTGCGGTTGTCGGTTCCGGTGCGTCATGGTGTGCCACTTCCTCCTGAGACATCATCTCTCTAAACTGAGACATTGCCTCCTAAGTATAGACATGTGAATCATGGGTGTGTTTATATGTAGAAACTATGAATAGAAATCATTTAATTACATGAAATCGTGAATGTCACTAATTTACCTCATCGGCTTCTGGATTGTAATCGGGGTCACGTGCCAATTCACGACGAGTCTTCCTCACTTCTAGAGGCTCCATGTTGTCGCTAGCTTCTTGTTCATAGGACGATCCTCATGCTTCGCCCGTTTCTACTTGTTTTGTGACCTCACGATCTTGTTCCATAGGGTGGGATGACCCTTCTACTTGCTCAGTGGGTTGGGACTACAGTGCTTCGTCCTTGTGCGGAGAACTCATCGTAGAAATCTATGTAATTTATGCATAAAATTAAATTTATGTATCCTATAGTATATACACTAATACATATACAAAGAGAAATATTAACAAGTATTTATAAAAAGACAGACACAAATAATACATACATATATTTCCTCAACATAATCACATATGAAATAATAATTATGAATTATATTACATATACAAAGAGAAATAATAACAAGTATTTATAAAGGGATTAATTATGAATTCTATTACATATATAAAGAGAATTAATAACAAGTATTTATAAAAGGAATAATTATGAATGCTATTACATATATAAAGAGTAATAATACCAAGTATTTATAAAAGGATAGACACAAATAATACATACATATATTTCCTCAACATAATCACATATGAAATAATAATTATGAATTCTATTACATATATAAAGAGAAATAATAATAAGTATTTATAAAAGGAATAATTATGAATGCTATTACATATATAAAGAGAAATAATAACAAGTATTTATAAAAGGAATAATTATGAATCATATTACATATATAAAGAGTAATAATAACAAGTATTTATAAAAGGATAGACAAAAATAATTTCAGGCGCATGTAAATAATAATTATAAATAAAATTATATGTAAATTACAACATAATCACATATGATAAATTACATAATAATATTCTCTAAATTTTTACTGTTTTTTATGGTTTTACTCAATTTCACTAAACAAATAAATTACTAAAGTAAAAAAAGAAATTCTCCCCTCTCTCCCCTTCGCGGCCCAGCCCGTGACTCCCTCTCCCCTCCTCTCTAGCAGGTGGGCTCCACGTGTTGGGGTTATCCCTAACCTCTGCGCGCTCGCCTAACCCCGTCGGCCGCACAACGTAGTGCGCCGCGCACTCGCCTCATGGCTCGCGCAGCCACGCGCGTGCCTAACCCCTTCCCTGCCGCCGCCGCCGCGCCCGCCTAACCCCGTTCGGCACCACCACTGCCGCCGCCGCCCTACCGCCGCCGCGGCGTGCAGAGAGACCACTGTCGCCGCTGCGTGTGCACATGCAAAGAGAGAGAGAGACACGGAAGCTCACCGCAGTGCTCCAGGAAAGCCGCGTGCGAGAGAGATGGAGGAAGACGGCGGCGTTGGATTTTTGGGCAGCCTGCCGGCGTCGGAGAGGAAACTGGAGCGCCGAGTACTTAGACAAAATTTTGGAATCAGAACGCGGGATATATATCGAAACCATTTGTATAGGCGGTTGTCTTAGCCAACCGCCAGTATACAGGTGGTTGTCTATGTACTGGCGGTTGGCTAAGACAGCCGCTAGTACTAATGCATTAGTACTGGCGGTTTACTCCGAGGGCCGCATGTATAAATGTATTTTCAGTTTATTTAAAGTTTTCCTTATATATATTTTTAGAAATTATTTAAATGATTCAAAAAATCATATCTTCGAAAATATTTGTCCAAAATTAGTGAAAATTTTTTTGTTGTGTTCCTCTTGACTAGATACACATGTTAAAATTATAAAATTTCATGTTTGAGGTACTTTTGTATGCAGATTTATTTAAAATGATTTAAATTAAATATGTGCCTCATATCTTGTTTAATACATAAGTAATTCTAGTAATACCAGAAAAATATAAATCCGATTTTGTTAGCTTTATTGTAGTGTGTAAATGCTATGAAAAATATATTTCTTTGTGCAATTTATCGTTGACAATATAAAGGTGAGGAATCCATATGTTTGAGCATAGCTCGGTGGAATGACTCTTCTACGTTTGTGAAGCATGTATCTTATGCATATCTCCAAATGTCTTGAAATTTTTTTGGCAAGCTTGTACACTCAAATGATGACTCCACACAAGATCTTAGGATTTTCTAGTCATGCAAGCTATTATTACATTTTTCTTTGTGCTAAATGAGATGAAAAATGGTGGACTACACCTAGATCCCACTAGGTTTTTCCACCAACCACAAGGAAGTTTTATTTTCTATGGTATATAAGACCCTGTGGAGAAGTTTGGCACCATTTGAAGTCATTTCAGGAGTAGACTTAGTTCAAGCGCTAATTAGTGGGTGACGTCGCGTGGAAATTCAATTAAACCGGATAAAGTAACAAACCACATCAGAAAAATCCCAAACTTGGTGGATTGAACATCAATGGCACTAGTAAGCCTTGGTAAAAGTTTGAGACCAATACAATACCAAAGTGTTACGGCATGGTAAGTCCTAGATATAGAAATAAGCATAGGGTCTTACATGCAGAAATAGAGAAGGGCACATAGCATAAGGTACACATTTTATCATAAATGGATTATATGGCAAATGACAAATAAAATCTAGGTAGCTACTGTTCTTCTTTGTCCATCGTGACGGACCCAGGGCAACAAGCTCTGTGGAATGCTTCGCTCAACATTCCTTATCTTACTGGATGGTCATCTACAAAGAGAGACATGTTACTGAACTAGTTAAATTCATCCAAGTCAGATACACCATCAAATCCGATGGCTTGTTGCTTTCCTGGGAAAACTACGTGCTTTGGATGGTCGGTAATTTTCTTCTTATCATTAGGAGAGAGGACCTGCTCAGCATAGAAGACCTGTGTAGCATGGTTAGCCATTATCCATAGATCATCTTTGAGCCTACCTTGCTTAGATCTAGAACTCTAACCCCATAGTTGTCCACTGTGACATGTTTGTCTTCAACCCATTGACACCGAAATATAGGGATCTGAAATGTACCATAGTCTAGTTCCCATATGTCCCCAACGAAGCCAAAGTAAGTTGGTTCCTCACCAGTTTCAGAGTCTAAGGCGTCGCATCGAACACCACTGTTTTGTGCCATGCTCTTTTGGTCCTTGGACTTGGTATAGAACATGAAGCCACTAATGTCATAGGTTTGCCAAGTCGTGACCTGGCGTGATGGCCTAGATGCCAAGACCTTGATGGTGCGATCCTCGAGTGTTTGCCCATCTGGAATGTCCTGCTCCCTTAGCCATGAGGTGAACTGATTCTTATATTCCTTCATTATCCATTCATCTATGTGCCCATGATTATGTTTTTGAAGCTCTTCAATGTGTAGATTGATCAAAGGTTCCATTATCTAGAGCTGATGCAGGACGCTGTGATGTGCTTCGAGGACTGAATTGTAATCTTTTGGGATGTATGATTTCTTTCCCATCCTACATCTTCCATTCAGCCTAACCTCGTGTCGTGACGGAGGCAAACCTATTGCAACCTGGTCTTGTAGGACCCTATTGCAGAATGGACCTCCGGACTCAATGGCCTCTTCGGTTAAGTACCCCTTTACCATAGACGCCTCTAGACGAGCACGAGTTGATACATAGCCATTTAGTATTAACATGAAACACTCATGCGTCTACATCTCATGCAAATACATGGGACCCAATGCCTCTATTTGTGAAACCAAGTGCACCACAAGGTGAACCATCACATCAAAGAATGCTAGGGGGAAACACATCTCAAACTATGACACTGTCTCCACTGCGAATTCCTTAAGAGACGCCAACTCATCACGTTCAATCACCTTTTGTGAGATCCTGTTGAAGAAGTATCACAACCGTGTAACTGCAACCTTTATCCACACCGGGTTTATAGCCCTAATGGCAATAGGGAGGAAAGTAGTCAGTATGACATGACAATCATGTGAGTTGTAGTTGGTGAGTGTAAGGTCTTTCATTGACATAATACTCCGTATGCTAGAGCAGAATCCAGATGGCTTTCAATTTCTTCAACCACACACACATCGCATGTTTCTCTTCATTGTTAAGGTTGTAGATTGCTACCGGGAGGTGGTACTTCCCATTTTCTAGCCTAACAGGGTGAAGTTCTTTTTTTATGCCTAACTGTACCATGTCCAAGCATGAATTTAATCCTTCCTTTGTCTTGCCCTTCATGTCCAACAAGGTGCCAATTACGCTTTCAAACACATTCTTCTGAACGTGCATACCATAGATCGCGTGGCGTACGTCTAACTCTAGCCAGTATTCCAAATACTCGAAGAGTTGACTTCTTCTTGAATGTAGCCCCTGGAGCTGGTTTGACATTATTTCTTGGTTTTCCATCTTTTGTCTTCTTCCCAAAAACAAATTTGAGTTTGCTGACTATGCTAAAAACTCTTTGGCATTTACTGTTACCTGATAGAGCAGTAGTCTGTAGTTCACTATTATTGTCAAAGTACTTATCCATCTTTTTCTATCGATATCTGTGTCTTTTTGATAAGAAGCGTCTGTGCCTCATGTACACTATCTTCTTAGATGCAGTTAGGGACACGTAAGCGATGTCATCTATGCATACCACACAACCAAGCTTTCCCTTGAACTACCCTAATAATATAAAGAGAGTTGGGTAGTCATTGATCGTAACAAAGATAATTGCTCTCAGTGTGAATGATTTTTTGCAGTACTCGTCCAACATTTGAACACATGTTTCCCACAGTATCTTCATGTCCTGCATTAAGGGCTCCAAGAAAACATCCATATCAACTACAGGCTGTGTAGGTCCAGAGATATGGATGGTTAGTAAAAGGTACTTTCGCTTCTGCATCAACCATAGAGGGAGGATGTAGATGGCGAGGATCACTGGCCATGTGCTGTGCTTGCTGCTCCTCTCAGCAAATGGATTCATTCCGTCAGTACTCAGTGCGAACATAACATTCCTTGGATCATTAGCAAAGTCCTTGTGGTTTTCATTGAAATCTTTCCACTGCTGGCCATCGGCTGGGTGCCGAAGTTTCCCATCATCTTTGTGCTCATCAGAAGCATGCCAACTCATAAGTTGGCCATCCTCTGGGTTAGCAAACAAACACCTCAATCAATCGACCACAGGAAGGTACCACTGTTGATATTTGGCAATGCAATCAGAATTAATCCGCAAGCACACGGATATCGGTGAGCACTTCACCCGAGATGTTATCCAGAGTATCGTATTTATATTTTTACCACTAGGAGAAAGCGTGCATCTGACTAACCAGGTCTATTACTACTAACCTTTAGGCTACAACCACTATGACTCGATGTGAGCGATGTATAGAGAAGACTTCAACTGCACCCTCGTTCTAACCTTGGTAAGGATGATCTACTGTTCTGTTGGGGAGGCTAACGGAATCTAGACACCACAGAGGATGTTCGACCCACACCTATAAACCCTATTGATCCTGCTAACAGGATTATGGGCTACAAAGGTAACTCGAAAATGTCACGTTCCTTGCTACTACCACGGTCCGGCTATACAGGGGATATCTATGAGTATCCTAGCCCAAACACCACGTTTACGCTAGAGATGATTACTCTAAACTCTACGTGAAGAGATCAAAGTAAACTCATAAACCAAAGAACAATAAAACAAAGAACTTACTAGAATTTAGAAGTCGAAATACTAAAGAATCCTAGGAGAAAGCCTCGGGTTAGGAGACTTGATCCCGCAGGTACAACCTCGGAGTAGACACCGACAGGCCGGGCTTCCTCCGATCTACACCTCCACTCTATCTCTCTCAATCTAGTGGAACTAATTCTACTCTCACATTGGATGCTAAGCCCTATGAGGTGGGAACCCTAAGGAACCTCTCTCTCTAAATACTCTAGAAAATATGCTAATGAATAATGGGGATTGATTTCTCTAGGGGCCAGGGGCCTTGCTTATATAGCCCTCTTAAATGAATCTGGGCCGTTGGATCAAACCGACCTTGATTGAACGGTTCTCCTTGATCCTCAAAGGCAGTGGAGCATAATCCGTGAGACTCATGCTGATTGGCCAGCAGAGGAGGGCGGGCGCCCTGCCTGTGTGCCCGCTCGGCCTCCCGCTCATTCGTGTAGCTTTTGGAACCTTCTAGACCGAGGAAAATTGGAGCACAAGTTAATATCTCTATGTAAACCCGACGTGTGGGCCTTTCTTCCATATTTCCTGATAACCCTCTGCAAAAATAGATAAACAGCAAAACTCGTGGAATTCTGTGAGATCAAACCCTAATTCTAGGTGTTGTTTGTATATTGGTCCTTTTCCTTATTTATTTCATGATTAAAGTTGATACTTCCGAACCGTCAACAAACACCCCCATACTTAGGGTTTTACTCGTCCTCGAGAAAAGGATGGTTTAGAAAAATATCTAGGGTTAAAACATTGTAAAGCATTCTCTTCATAGCTGCAGGGTGTTGTAAAAATCCACTGTGTACCGTAGTCAGGGAAATATATGGTCAAGAGTAGAGGTCCTTTCTTCTCAATCCTGTCACTTGGAGTTTTTTGTATATTTTTGAAAAAGAAATTTAGCATACCTTTATCCTCATAGGTTCTCTCAGATCGCTCATTTATCTTTTGTATATCTCACTGAGGCTGTTTTAATTTGCAGAAATTATCAAGCATACTTACCTTGCATTTATTGCCTGATCAAAACGAGATTCGAGGAGAGGAATGCCATACTCTTAGATCAAAGACTTTGAAAATTAAAAACTTGTCAACTCTTACTGGCATATTGCTTATTAGAGGGACCATAGGCTATCATTTTCTTTCTCTTCTTTTTTTTCTTTTCTGGTGGATACCGTGGTACCCCTAATTCTACTGCCGGACACTTGCCCATTTTTTTCTGCGAGGTTGTCGAGCACTTGCTCCTTTTTATTTCCTCGAAATATTCATATTTTTGCATAGCCCATGCCTCTAACGCAATAATACTTCGGAAGAGTGAATCTTTCTGAGGAGCATGATAAATCTCTCAACAAGGGTCTAACTCGTTTTGAACAAACTCAATACAGAGCAGATAGCTTTTATAATTATCATAATTAATATTATCAGGTTTAGCAGGCATATAAAACACTGAGGATGGTAGCTAGAATTTTTGAAGATTTTGAAATAAATTCTCCAAGCAACAGCGATATCAAGAGTAAGGTACTCATACTCTACATTCCATAGTGACTTAAGTAACACATGGTTTTTAAATAATTTTTTATAATTGCAAGTTTTCAGGAAATATCACAGAGTCAGATTGATCATGATTAGAAATATTTTAATCTTGTTAATTTATCATGTCGGAGACAATATTCTGTACGAACCAAGATATATGTGTATGTGTAAAGTGTGCAGTGTAAATCATGGAGTGGTGTGGTCGAAGTGCGTTTGGCATGTCGAGGGATCTCCCCCATACTTGTTTTCTGCTTACTTGCATAAAAATAAAGTATAGACACACAAGACATAATAATCTTTATTAATCTCGAGGCATTTATTACAACTGACTAATGATGAACTAAAGCTAATAATCGATCTAAGTCAAATCTAATGATGAATAACTAAGATACACTGCCTCAAGATCTAATATAGATAACTTAGTGGCGCTCTAACTCCCTAATCTTCTTATTGGCACTAGCGAGATCACGTTTAAGACCTAGTATAACGGTGTTTTGGTTAGAGAGCTGCCTATTGATGGAATTAATCGAGGACTGGAGCTCTATGATGACCTTGTCTAGCCTACGAACGTCCTCATCTACATCTGCTATAGTCTTGCGGCACTTAGGAGGTGTCTCGAGAGTGTTGAGAGCGTGCTTCGGGGCTTCCTTTGGAGGGATGAAACGGACTTTGGCTGCTCTAACCCCCTCAAAGTAAGGCCTCTCCTCCTCTGTGGTGTAGCGGACGCTGCTGATCTCGCCTCTCCGGTTGGTCTTGACTCCGACGACCCGCTCATTGGGCCTAGGTGGCAGGATCCTTGTGTCGGCTGGCACCTTGACAGTGGCCTCCTTCTTGGCTGATGGCCCCTTGAGAAGTAGGGGCTGCGGCGGCGCGGTGAGAACTGATTGGTCATAGTAGGATTGGGTGGAGCTGCGCTGGCGTGATGGCATGGCTGCTAGATGTCGCTCTGTGTTGGCCGGGACAAGAGCGTAGTCGTCGGGGTCTTCCTTGGGCTTCTTGTTGAGGTCGTAGGGGATGACCTCCAAATCGTCGTGGAACTCGTCGGCCATTGGAGTAGCGAGGAACTAAGCAAGCTCTAATTGAGGAAGGAGAGAAGGCTCGAATGAATTGGTGTTGAAAACTGATGTCAGGGGTCTGTTTATATAGGGGTGAAAAAGTGCCTCTAGGGTTTGCTCGGGCTACTTCCGCCGCCATGCGTGCACAACAAACCATCCGCGTGATTATTTAGGTTACCATAATTGAGTTTATCGCGACGGAGGAGACCGGGGCCGAGGGGATACAAGGGCTGGGCACCCGCCCTATGCCTGGCTCCTGTGTGGGCCCGCCTCCTCGAGCATGCTTCTAGATGCAAATTTTATTCTGAAAAATATATACGTAGTCCAAAAACGTCAGATTAAAAAGGTCGGGCTCTAATTCTCCATGGGAAGGTAAAAATGGATCACGTTTATTTCTTCTAATTCTTTATTGGGCTCTAAAAATAATTTAAGACATTGACCATTTACCTGGAATAACGTACCTTCATTATTTTGAAGAGTGATAGCTCCGTGGGATGATGAATTGATTACCTTGAATGGTCCTTACCATTTACTACGGTGTTTTCCATGCCCGAAAATCTTTACCTTGGAATTAAAAAGTAATACCTTATCTCCAGGTGCGAACTCCTTCTTCTTGATCCTCTTGTCATGCCACCTTTTGACTCTTTCTTTGTAGATCTTCGAATTGTGATATGCTTTCTCTCGCCATTCTTCCAATTCTGATAGTTGCATTCTTCTATGATCTCCAGCGACATCTAGGTCCATATTTCATCTCCTTATGGCCTAGGG
The DNA here is from genome assembly GCF_000003195.3 of Sorghum bicolor. Lineage (NCBI taxonomy): Eukaryota > Viridiplantae > Streptophyta > Magnoliopsida > Poales > Poaceae > Sorghum > Sorghum bicolor. The sequence goes on from NC_012872.2 coordinate 46,760,109, forward strand.
TGTTTTGAATTCTAGTTCAACAGGTAGGTGGCAAGTCTTCCCGTACACCAATTGGTATGGGGACATTCCAATTGGGTCTTGTATGCTGTCCGGTATGCCCAGAGTGCAACGGGTAACTTGTCCTTCCATGTCGTTCCCATCTCATTGACTATTTTTTGGAGAATATTCTTGATTTACTTGTTGGAAGTCTCTGCTTGGCCACTTGTCTGAGGATGGTAGGGGGTAGCGACATTGTGACGGATTCCATGTTTTGATAGATAGTGCTTGAAGCGTTTGTCGATGAAGTGTGCTCCTCCATCACTTATCACTACTCTGGGGACTCCAAATCTTGGAAATATAACTTCTTCAAACATCCTCTTTGAACTGATGTTGTCGGCGTGTTTGCAAGGTAGTGCCTCTACCCACTTGGAGACGTAGTCAACTGCCACCAAGATGAACTCACACTTCTTTGATGGGGGAAATGGACCCATGTAGTCTATTCCCCAGACATCAAAGAGCTCAATCTGAAGGTTGTTGGTGAGTGGCATGGCATCTCTTATGTTTATGTTTCCGTGCCTTTGACATGGCCCACATCTTCTGATATATTGCTTCGTGTCTTCATACATTGTAGGCCAGTAGAATCCACACTGCCAGATCATTGAATGTGCACGGAATGCTCCATATTGACCTCCATATGGTGATGAATGACATCTGTCGATGATCTTCCATCCTTCCTCGGTGGTCACACATCTCCTGAGTAAGTCATCAGAGCATACTCGGAAGAGGTATGGCTCATCCCATATATGTGAACGACTTTCTTGAATAAGCTTCTTCTTGTTCGCTCCTGGTGGTACATACCCTGAAACCATAAAATTAACAATATCTGCATACCAGGGGTCAGACCTGTTAATCCCGTAGAGCATGTCGTCCCGGAGTGAATCATTGGTGGGGGTTTCCTGTGGATTCTTAAAATGCATTCTAGACAAGTGATCAGCAACAGAATTTTCTACTCCCTTTTTATCTTTTATTTCCAAGTCAAATTCTTGAAGTAATAAGATCCATCTAATCGGACGAGGTTTAGCATCTTTTTTAGTGAGTAGATATTTTAGTGCAGCATGATCAGTATAAACAATTATTTTAGCTCCAACTAAATAAGATCTAAATTTATCAATGGCAAAGACAACGGCCAGAAGCTCTTTTTCAGTGGTTGCATAATTAAGTTGAGCTCCTGTCAAAGTTTTACTGGCATAAGCAATTGCATGATGCTTCTTATTCTTAGTTTGTCCAAAAACTGCCCCCACAGCATAATCACTAGCATCACACATAATTTCGAAAGGCAACGACCAATGAGGGGGTTGAATGATTGGTGCAGAGATGAGTGCATTCTTTAATAAATTGAAAGATGTTAGACATGCATCATCAAATTCGAAAGGAGCATCCTTGGCTAGCAAAAGAGTAAGTGGCCTAGCAATAAATGAAAATTCTTTTATGAATCTGCGATAAAAACCAGCATGGCCAAGAAAGCTTCGAATTCCTTTTATATTCACTGGTGGAGGTAGTTGTTCAATTACTTCAATTTTAGCTTTGTCTACCTCAATACCTCTTTCAGACACTAGGTGTCCTAGCACTATTCCTTCCCTAACCATAAAATGATATTTTTCCCAATTGAGGACTAAGTGCTTTTCTTCACATCTTTGCAAAACCTTGTCTAAGTTTTCAAGACAACTATCGAAAGTTTTTCCATATACAGAGAAATCATCCATGAAAAATTCTATAATCTCTTCAATCATATCAGAAAATATAGACATCATGCATCTTTGAAAAGAAGCTGGTGCATTACATAACCCAAAATACATTCTATGGTAAGCATAAGTTCCGTATGGGCATATAAAAGTGGTTTTTCTTTGATCATCGGGATGGATCGGGATCTGGTGATACCCTGAATATCCATCTAAGAAACAGAACAATGAATCATTCGCTAATCGCTCTACAATCTCATCTATGAAAGGTAAAGGAAAATGATCCTTTTTCGTGGCTTTGTTCAGTTTCCTGTAATCTATGCACATCCGCCACCCTGTGACGGTGCGTTGTGGAGTTAGCTCGTTCTTTATATTCGTAACGACAGTCATGCCTCCCTTTTTAGGCACAACTTGAACTGGGCTCACCCACTTACTGTGCGGCACAGGATATATAATCCCTGCATGCAGCAACTTTATAACTTCCTTTTTAACTACCTCTCTCATCACGTTGTTAAGTCTACGTCGGGGCTCTCGAGGAGGTGAAACAGAAGGATCTGTTGGTATACGATGGGTACAAATCATAGGACTGATTCCTGTAAGATCTTGGAGTGAGTAGCCGAAAACTGAGTGATGTTTCTCAAGAATGGTCATCAATCGCAGAGTTTGCTCCTGAGTGAGTTTATCACTAATGATTACAGAAAACTCTAGATTATTGTTTAGGAAAGCATAGGTCAGACCGGGTGGTAAAGTTTTAAGTGTTGGGTATTCTTAACGTCATTACCAAAAGAAGACTTAGTTTTCTAATTCTGATAACAGCGCCAAAAATGCCAAACCTATCCCTCAAACAACTTAAGCTAAGTTGTCATCCCCAGCATGACATGAGAGACGCGATATTAAAATATGCAATTGCTCTTCTAAATAAATAATAAATGAGATCTGCAAGCGCACAGATTAATACCGATATAGCATTTTAACAGGGAAGTATTCTAGGTATCGTTATTTATATTTTTACCACTGGGAAGGGAATATAGGATTGAGTATCTATCATTGCATATATAATTGAGAACATCTATCTATCTCTTTCATACAGGGATAAGTGTCACATAAAAGATAGATAAAGTATAAATGGTGACAAAGATAATTAATCTGATCAGCACAACTTAGCCACATATAAATATGATAAGCACCTCAATTAGATATTCTAGCAAGTCATTAGCATGGAATTAGGATGAACTACAAGAATATTTCCTAAGTTATTCTCAACTATAAAGTCTAGCATATCATAGTTAGTGCAATTATACTTGGCAATCATTGTGAGACAAGACTACGCCCATGCATAGTGATATTATTAAGGAATATGAGAAACATAGCAATCACTCCCCTGTAATAATGTTGCTCTGCCAGCCCAATACACGAGAGGGGGACTATATAAGAATCAATGGAGCTGTCACTACCATGAACTACCCCGCGATCTGGCATATAGGGTACAATCGCAGATAAATACGTTATAGGCACCATGCCTACACAATACTTATCATTTACCCATTGTACATATGGATAAATGCTATACGATCCTAAACATGTATATAAATCCAATCTAACTAAGCCAAGTATATAACTATGATAAACTAAGAACAATATAATCGCGAATATAATCAAGTAGAGCAAAGTCATAATCAATATATTGAAGTAGAACAAAGTCGTATTCATAATATTGAAGAACAAAGATGAACAATTGAAGAACAATAGAGAATTACCAAGAATCCTCTTGACAGGTCCGGAAACCAATCGAAGATTGACTCCTTCTAGTTCTAATCCTATGTAGCTACGCTAATCTAGAGATCTAATTGATATGGTGGCTCTAGGCTTGATCAGAGGCTTCTTCTCCCAAGATGAATAATGAATTAGGGGTATGAGCTCTCCTCCTCCAGGGGCTAGAGGGTCTAGTTATATAGTCCTTCCAAGTGAATATGGGCCATCGGATCAAACCGACATTGATTGAACGGTTATCCTTGATCCTTTAGTCGGTGGAGCATGATCCGCGAAGTTGGCTGTGATTGGTGGAGAGGTCAGGGCAGGCGCCCTAGGGGGGAGGGTGGGCGCCCTACCACCGAGCCCATCCGGTCTCCCGTTCGTTCCCGTGGCTTCTGGACTCTTCTAGATGTAAGATAATTGCGCGGTACGTTAATATCTCTCTGTAATCCCGACGTGTGGGCCTTTCTTCTGTATTTCCTGATAACCTCCTACAGAAATAGGCAAACACCAAAACTCGTGGAATCCTGTCAGATAAAACCCTAAGTCTGGATGTTGATTTTATTTGGATCCTTTTCTTTGTTTATTTGATAATTAAATTTGATACTTAAGGACCGTCAACCAAACTCCCCCAAGCTTACCTCTTGCTCGTCCCTGAGCAAGAATAGACTCAGTGATGGATCAGAAGTTGTTGCAATACCTTTTAAAAGTTTGACGGTACACATGCTTTTAAATAAGGTCTCATCTTTGAGTTAGAGTAAACTGTCAAGACTTAAAACTTACTCATTTTACCTTTCACCATGGGACTTGCAACCGTCACTTCTGTCTTGAGTAGTTAAAAGATAGAACGGTCTAATCAAGTGCCATGTCTCTTATTCTTGATTAGCTATAGCTCTGGAGTTTTTGCAGATTTTCAAATAAAACTCAGAGATTCCTTGTATGACTCTCTCAGATCTCTCTTTTGTGGTATTTCTGGATCCTTACCAAGGCAGTGATGGTATATGCCTTCTCTCTAGGTATGTGGTATTTGTGGTATAAGGCATAGTGACATTGCCTTTTCTCTCACCCTACTCTAATAAGACTTTTGATATCTGGAGCGCATAGGTGGGAGATCAAATATACATACTTACAAGACATTTATTGTATAGTCAAACCATGGATCCAAAGAAACAAGTCAATAAGTCAAATCAAGATGTGTATGTGTGGTGAATGAATGGTGTATGGTGATGATGGTGGTAACAATGGTGAAAGTCTAATTCTACTTCTTGCTCTTTTTGAGGGGATACATACCTTCCTTGCTCTTTTGAAACTTTTTGAAGAGAATGAGATGCTCTGTATTTTCTTTTTCTTTCCTCTTGGGTGGGTATCTTGTACCCCTAATTCTACTGTCGGACACTTGTCCATTTTTACCTCTCGTCTCACTTTTCTTTTCTTTCGAGGTTTCGGGTACTTGCCCCTTTTTATTTCCTCGTATCTCTTTTTTTTCTTTCTTTTTTTTGGAGCACTCATCTCCTGAAATAATATGGCAAGTGGTAGTAACCAAGATAACTTGAGCATTTATTTCATAGGGGAAAACAGAAATCTTTTTTGGCTATTCTCTCCCAGATTAGGAGTAGAATATTTTTGGGTGGTTCTAGAGATGGAAATGAGTGGATATATGTGGATGCGTACTTCCAGAGTAGAAGCAGCATGTATGAGCGAACGTGCAAGTGAATCTTGATTTAACCACATGACAAGCTCCTAAGGGTCTACACAGCTTGACCACACTCAATGCTCATAAGCAGTAATAAGTAAATGTGTGGCTCAAAGTCTAGCAAGCATGTATATATATGGCTGTGGTAGGAATTTAAACTCTCATCATACAGGAACTCACCATGTGATATTTTAAAGATTTTCAAAGATAAAATTCTCCAGAATTCTAGCATCTCTAGGAATAGATAAACAGCAGCTCAACCTTCGCATATCATATCCGTTAACAACTTAGACTTCAGATCAAGTTTTCTTCCCACAAGTTCAGGTTTAGAGCAAGCTTTAAATTATAACAGTTATGTCTAAACTAGAGAGAACTTCAAATTTGGAAATTTGGCAGAGCAACTATTCATCATATCTATGCTAGAGTTTTATTATTAAGATCCAGTTTAGCATAGCCACTTTATTTATTTATTAAGCATACTAAGCAAAAGATATATATATATAAGCACAAAATCTTTATTTGGTTTTTCATGGTTATGTATATTTTTATTTTAATATAGTATAAGTATGAATATGTAGATAGATAGAAATACTTAGCGGGATAAATGGGGGTGCTCTCCCCCAAGCTGAATTTTGACGTAATTTCTTCTGATGTAGCTAGCAGGCGGCAGAGGTGTATTTGAAAGTCGGCAGTACCCTGACAGCGATTAGAACGTCCTCCGTCTGCTAGTCTTCTTGATCCTTGAATTCTGTGGAGCTCAAATAGACAACAAAGCTTTGTGGAACTGATTAGGTGTTAGCATAAATATTTAGCTTTTATCATGTTGAGCCTCCTCAATAAGTGTTGCTCTCTATTTTTATATTTTTATTTTATAGAACAGAAAAAATATTTATTTTATTTTTATCCCACCACAGTGAATGTACTTATGGAGTTTATACCACTTGTATACTCACATGGGGCTTACTGATTTTTAACATTTTTATTTTCTTTTCGGGATAGTACGAACATGATTAACTAAGTAAACTATTTTAAATAATTTGAAAGGAAAAGGATAACTATCAAGTTTACCTCTTGGCAAGGCGTTCGGTGTTTTTAAGTCCTCCGAACGGGACTCTCCATTTTCTCAGTTGTCCTAGGATTCGTTGGGTGGCGTAGTCGGTACTTCCGGCGGCGCCTCTTCTTCGTGTATAGTTATCTTCTCTTTCCACACTTGACTCGGTGCTACGGTCTCCTCATGATGGTTCTGTTCAAACTTGTCTTCAGACCCTACAACTTCTCCTTCATAGTCTGCCCATCCGTCCTTGATGATTTGCCTCTTCTGGTTGCGGTTGCGTCGTCTTCTTCTTGTCCTGACCTGCTTAGAGTCTTCAACTATATAATTAGGGTCAGTAAAATAGCGGCGTACCTTCTCAGAGGGGAAGTGCATATGGACTTCTCCAGTTCCAATATAGATGATTGCTTTAACAGTGATAAGGAACGGTCTTCCAAAGATGATGGGTGGATCGTACTGATCTTCTCCCATGTCAATAACCTGAAAGTCTGTATGGATAAAATTATCGTCTATTTTGACAGGGACATCAGTTGTTATACCTTTAACTTTTCGGAATGTCTGATCTGCCATCTGGAGCTGAATGTATGTTGGTTTTAGGGGCATGGTTCTGAACAAGAGTCGATAGGTGACTGCGGCCATTATGTTGACGCCCGATCCGGTGTCACAAAATGTCTTGTAGAAGTTGTATCCGTTAATGGAGCAGTGAATGCTTGGCATACCTGGGTCGTCCTTCTTGATCAAAAACGGAGACTTAAGTCGATGATCTTGACCTCCATGAACTGCAGTGACCATCTTAGCTGACTCGGTCCACACTTGCTTGTTTCTGTTCCTCCTATTGGTCCTCTTCCTTGGTTCATGTCGGGATTGCTCTGGGATTTGTGTAGTCTTGTTCTTGAAGGAAAACATCTCCTTTCTCCCTTTGATATAGAAACTGATCTTGGCAGCACTAGCGTAGATGACAGCTCCCGAGGTGTTCAGGAATGGCCTCCCTAAGATGATGGGTGCCCTCTCATCATTTCCGGTCTATATCACCACGAAGTCTGCTGGGGCATACAAGGTACCAACTCGGACACAGAGGTCCTTCAATATTCCCTTGGGGAAACTTAACGTCCAATCTGCAAACTGCAAACACATGGTTGTTTCTAATAAAGGATATGAAAAGAATTTTTCATAGAGTACCCTGGGCATAATGTTAACACTAGAGCCAAAGTCACAGAGTGCTTCTGGGAAGTCCACCATGCCGATGGAGATCGGGATGACGGGGCGTCCTGGATCGCCTCTCTTGATCGGCAGAAGGTCAGTAGTAACTTCAGTGACGGGGTTACTCCAGTAGTTACCTACATCAAACATGTCTACAAGATTTGCAGATTCTAATCCTTTCGGTTGTGATGGTATACCGGGGTTAGTAGCTGGAACAACAGCAGCTATTTGATTTAACTGAGATTCAATCATTTTGTTAAAGCTAATTTGATTCTTGATGGCAGTAGAGAAATTATCCATTCTATTATTTATATTTTCTAGCATTTTATCATTTGATGCCAATTTCTTAGATAGGTTATCCATTAGCTTTCCTTGATTAGACACTAACTCTCTCGGAGGTGGAAAATTATTATTATTATTGTAAGAATTGTTACCTTGATAATTACCTGAGTAGTTAGGCCTGTGTTGATTCCAACCTTGATTTTGTTGAGGACGGTTGTAGTAGTTGTTGTTGTTATTGTTGTTGATGTAGTTCACATCCTCAAGCATCTTAGGGCAGCGATTGCCTGAGTGTCCGGTATCTCCACACTCCTCACAAGTCATGTGAGAGCTGTAGATGTGCATAACTTCTTTCTTATCTCCAGCTCTATCATCGAACTTCTTCATGAGCAGGTCTAACTTAGCAGACAGCATGTCTACCTCCTTGAGCTGGTGCATACCTCCACCTCTCTTGCGTGTCTGGGTCCTTTCTTCATTCCAGCTTTGGTTGGACGCCATCTTCTCCACAAGAGCTGTGGCATGTGATATGGTGAGTGATAGGAATGCTCCTCCAGCTGCAGCATCCATGGTCTCTCGGCACTGTTGCCGAGCCCATGATAAAATGTCTGCATCAGTAGCCAAATCTCCATTCCATGACGGGGACATTCTAGGATGTAGCTTGGAAGCGCTCCCATGCTTCTGGAACGGATTCATCATGTTGTTGCTGAAAACTTGTAATTTTCCCATGGAGAGAATTGGTCTTGCCCATGGGAAAGAACTTAGCTAGAAAGTTCGTGGAGCACAGTGCCCACGTAGTATTCTTCTCCTTTGTAGCGTAGAACCACTTCTTCGCCCTCCCCAACAGTGAGAATGGGAAGAGGCGAAGTAGGATAGCATCTCTGGGGACTCCTAATATGGTGAATGTGCGGCAAATCTCCAGGAAGTGTTGGAGATGAGCACTAGCATCTTCGTGTGTCTTCCCATAGAACTTGTTGGATTGCACCATGTTGATAAGTCTAGGCTTGAGCTCAAAGTTGCCATCGATCTCTGTAGCAGGTCCAGTGTGGATGTTGTCCGTAGTGGGAGCTGAGAACTCGCGGATCGATTTCTTCGCCATGACTTCGATCTCTGAAGACAAGTTCCGGGTGAAACTTCGGTGATCTTCTCGATTGGATGAAGTTTCGTGCTGAAGTGTTGATGATCTCTTCTTGAGCTGGGCTCTTGTTTTTCTGAATAATGCTTCGGGATTGTGAACAAAATTTCTTGGAAGATGTCTTCTATTCATACATTACCCTGCACAAAATATAGTAGAAAAATATCGGGGTAAAACTGTATGAGAGAATTGATAAGCTCAATCATATTAGTGATGCGAATGGTGACTCAAAATTCCATATCCATTCCCGATTAGCAATCAACCTTCCCCGGCAACAGCACCAAAAATGCTTGTTGGGTATTCTTAATGTCATTACCAAAAGAAGACTTAGTTTTCTAATTCTGATAACAGCACCAAAAATGCCAAACCTATCCCTATACCACTTAAGCTAAGTTGTCATCCCCAGCATGACATGAGAGACGCGGTATTGAAATATGCAATTGCTCTTCTAAATAAATAATAAATGAGATTTGCAAGCGCACAGATTAATACCGATGTAGCGTTTTAACTAGGAAGTATTCCAGGTATCGTTATTTATATTTTTACCACTGGGAAGGGATTAGTAATCATCAATGTTGATTATAGAATGGAATATAGGATTGAGTATCTATCATTGCATATATAATTGAGAACATCTATCTATCTCTTTCATATAGGGATAAGTGTCACATAAAAGATAGATAAAGTATAAATGGTGACAAAGATAATTAATTTGATCAGCATAACTTAGCCACATATAAATATGATAAGCACCTCAATTAGATATTCTAGCAAGTCATTAGCATGGAATTAGGACGAACTGCAAGAATATTTCCTAAGTTATTCTCAACTATAAAGTCTAGCATATCATAGTTAGTGCAATTATACTTAGCAATCATTGCGAGACAAGACTACACCCATGCATAGTGATATTATCAAGGAATATGAGAAACATAGCAATCACTCCCCTGTAATAATGTTGCTCTACCAGCCCAATACACGAGAGGGGGACTATATAAGAATCAATGGAGCTGTCACTACCACGAACAACCCCGCGATCTGGCATATAGGGTACAATCGTAGATAAATACGGTATAGGCACCACGCCTACACAATACTTATCATTTACCCACTGTACACATGGATAAATGCTATACGATCCTAAACATGTATATAAATCCAATCTAACTAAGCCAAGTATATAACTATGATAAACTAAGAACAATATAATTGCGAATATAATCAAGTAGAGCAAAGTCATAATCAATATATTGAAGTAGAACAAAGTCATATTCATAATATTGAAGAACAAAGATGAACAATTGAAGAACAATAGAGAATTACCAAGAATCCTCTTGACAAATCTGGAAACCAGTCGAAGATTGACTCCTTCTAGTTCTAATCCTATGTAGCTATGATAATCTAGAGATATAATTGATATGGTGGCTCTAGGCTTGATCAGAGGCTTCTTCTCCCAAGATGAATAATGAATTAGGGGTCTGAGCTCTCCTCCTCCAGGGGCCAGGGGGTCTGGTTATATAGTCCTTCCAAGTGAATATGGGTCGTCGGATCAAACCGACATTGATTGAACGGTTATCCTTGATCCTTTAGGTCGGTGGAGCATGATCCGCGAAGTTGGCTGTGATTGGTGGAGAGGTCATGGCGGGCACCCTATGGGGGAGGGCGGGCGCCCTGCCCCTGAGCCCGTCCTGTCTCCCATTCGTTCCCGTAGCTTCTGGACTCTTCTAGATGTAAGATAATTGCACGGTACGTTAATATCTCTATGTAATCCCGACGTGTGGGCCTTTCTTCCGTATTTCCTGATAACCCCTCCAATAGACAAACACCAAAACTCGTGGAATTCTGTCAGATAAAACCCTAAGTCCGGATGTTGATTTTATTTGGATCCTTTTCTTTGTTTATTTGATAATTAAATTTGATACTTAAGGACCGTCAACATTAAGCTCTATGGGAGGTCTAGGTGTTTCTACAAACTCGTCTAAGGGTTCAGATTCAGAAGGTTCGGCCCCTTCTTCTATGAAGAAAGGAGCTTCTTCTTCTAAGTCTGGTTCATCTAAAAGCTCTAGAGATGCAGCCTTTACCTCCTCCATAGGATCGGGCAAAAGATTATTTAAGGAGTGATAAATCGTTATTGGAAATTTAAAATCTTTTCCAAAAGAAATGTTTAGCTTTCCAGTTTGACCTTCACAAAGGAGTCTTCTAAAAGGTTTTCCTATCAACAGGTCAAAGTCCCATGTATCAAAGATATAGAAGTTCAAATGAACCATGGAGCCTTCTACCATAAAGGGTAGGACATTAATAATTCCAAGACTGGGGACTAATTGTCCCGAAGATTCCTTTATGACCTTTGTTGTGGGGGGTTAAGACCAGTTTTTTAAATAATTTAAGTGCAAAAGATTCAGACATAATATTGATCCCCACAATAGGATTATAGAGAGCATCAAATTGATCACAATCATAGGCACAGTGTATAGTTATAGGAGGTGTGTCCAAACGGATCACATCAGAGGAAAGCTCTGACTCCTCCAACCATTCACTACTCATGACTGAGATAAGCTCTCTCAATTGATGTTCACTTGGCAAACAAATGCTAAAATGTCCATTTTGGGGTCTGTCAATAAAATGGTAGTTTGAAATGTTTCCAAAATCGGCAAAAAGATCAGATTCTATACCCAGCATGAAATCAGGTGGTGGAATTTCTTCCTTTTGTGGCTCAGAACTTGGGATAGCTAAAGTAGATGGAGAATTTGGCAGAGTGTCTACTTCGGCTTCGTGGGTTTCATCATGAAGGGTATTATCCATCTCAGCTTCTAGGATTCTATCTAGGATCGCTCTAGCGTCATTAGTAGGGATGCGAAAGAAAGAACCTCTAGACATTGTATGTAGCATTTGTTTATGATCTTTCTGAAGACCTCGAAAAAAGTGAAATAAAAGAACAGGGTCTTCAAGATTAAGTTTTGGACAAGATTCTAAAAGATTAGAAAAGTGTTTCCAGGATTTTCCCAAAGTTTCATTATCTTTTTGTTTAAAAGATAGGACTTCGAGTCTAAGGTCGCTGATACGGTCAAGGGAATAAAAATCTAGACAAAAGTTGGCTCATAAGACTCCCCATTCACCTCGTTGTTGACTTACCTTCTGACTATACCATTGTCTAGCTTCTCCCCTTAAAGAAAAAGAAAAAAATCTTCCAACGTAAAGTTTTATCAGAAATGCCTTCAATACGAAGACAATCACATGTTTGCTCAAAATCTCTAATATGAAGGTAAGGGTTTTAATCTTCCTTTCCTGAAAAGGATAGGTTTTTAATCATGGCAATCAACCTGGAACTTAACCTATACTGGGATGTTTGGATAGGCTGTGATGACTCCCATGGTAAAAGGTCAGTTTCCGAAGGTGTTGCAAGTTGATAGATCGATTTAGAATCTTGGTTTTCCATAAGGTAAGAGTAAAGAAAATAAAGAATATAAAAAGATAAGAAAAGATAAAAGTATGAATACAAGCTAGTAGTAAGACTCAAGGTTATCTCAGCAAACCGTCTTTCTCCCCGGCAACGGCGCCAGAAATGCTTGTTGATATTTGGTAACGCAATCAGGAATTAATCCGCAAGTGCATGGATATCGGTGAGCACTTCACCTGGGATGTTATCCAGAGTATCGTATTTATATTTTGCCACTAGGAGAAAGCGTGCATCTGACTAACCAGGTCTATTACTACTAACCTTTAGGCTACAACCACTATGACTCGATGTGAGCGATGTATAGAGAAGACTTCAACTGCACTCTCGTTCTAACCTTGGTAAGGATGATCTACTGTTCTGTTGGGGAGGCTAACGGAATCTAGACACCACAGAGGATGTTCGACCCGCACCTATAAACCCTATCAATCCTGCTAACAGGATTATGGGCTACAAAGGTAACTCAGAAATGTCACGTTCCTCGCTAGTACCAGGGTCCGGCTAGACAGGGGATATCTATGAGTATCCTAGCCCAAACAATACGTTTACGGTAGAGATGATTACTCTAAACTCTACGCGAAGAGATCAAAGTAAACTCATAAACCAAAGAACAATAAAACTTACTAGAATTTAGAAGTCAAAATACCGAAGAATCCTAGGTGCAAGCCTGGTTAGGAGACTTGATCCCACAGGTACAACCTCGGAGTAGACACTGACAGGCCGGGCTTCCTCCGATCTACACCTCCACTCTATCTCTCTCAATCTAGTAGAACTAATTCTACTCTCACATTGGATGATAAGCCCTATGAGGTGGGAACCCTAAGGAACCTCTCTCTCTGAATCCTCTCTAGAAAATATGCTAATGAATAATGGGGATTGATTTCTCCAGGGGCCAGGGCCTTGCTTATATAGCCCTCTCAAAAGAATTTGGGCCGTCGGATCAAACCGACCTTGATTGAACGGTTCTCCTTGATCCTCAAAGGCGGTGGAGCATAATCCGCGAGACTCGTGCTGATTGGCCAGCAGAGGTGGGACGGCGCCTAGGGGGGCTGGGCAGGCATCCTACCTGTGGGCCCGCTCGACCTCTCGCTCATTCGTGTAGCTTTTGGAACCTTCTAGATCGAGGAAAATTGGCGCACAAGTTAATATCTCTATGTAAACCCGACGTGTGGGCCTTTCTTCCATATTTCCTGATAACCCCCTGCAGAAATAGATAAACAGCAAAACTCGTGGAATTCTGTCAGATCAAACCCTAATTCTAGGTGTTGTTTGTATATTGGTCCCTTTCCTTATTTATTTCATGATTAAAATTGACACTTAAGAACCATCAACAACCACATACCAAAGCAGGAATCTTTTTCTACACATAATAGTCTACTTCTTCCTTTTCTTTGCCGGTGGGTTTTGAACTACTCTTCTAGGTCTTTTGTTGGGCCTTCTTTCATTTTTTCCCTTAGGCACAGAGGCAACACACTCTTTCTTTATGTAGTCTTTATTTGTCTTGTACCTACTTGCACCACACTTGGGACAGCTGTCCAAGTCCCTATAATCATCGCCTCGATATAGGATACAGTGATTTCTACAAGCATGGATCTTTTCAACACCCATTGTGAGTGGGCTGATTAGCTTCTTTGCAAAATACGTGTTAGCTGGCACTTTGTTATCCTTACGAAGCATGTCTACAATAATGCTCAAGAACGCATCAAAGCCAGCATCATAAAGACCATATCTAGCTTTGCACACCAATAACTTTAGCATAGACTGCAACATCGTGAACTCTTTGGTGCAACCCTTGGACTCATCATTACAAAGGCTCTTCTGCTGCATTCATTAGGGCCTCCATACCTTTCATGAAGAACACTGATGGATCTTCCGCATGACGACGCAACATTGCCTCTAGAAATTCTGCATCTTCCGCATCCATGTTAGTTTCGGTGCCATCTTCATTTCATCTAGCAAAACCATGATCAGGAACATTTGGCACAACATGTTCAGTGGCTAGACCATCGGTATCAGGTTGTTGTGTCTCGTGTACGAACTCAAACCCATCAACAATTCCAGTTGTATAAGGCGCAGAGCTACCATCTCCATGCTTTGTCCAAATCAATTAATATTTCATAAATCCTCGACGGACCAGATGAGTAAGGATTTGTTGAATGTCATCAGATACACCAAGATTTCTACAATCCATGCATGGACAATGTATGTGTGTCTTGTTCTTGAAGCATGGTTTTGAGCAGCATCAATAAACCTCTGGACCTCAGTTATGTATGATGGATCTAGTCTTGATAAATTATACATCCAAAATGATCTCTCCATCACTACCTGTAAAACACCATTCATATGATCTAAGGGTTTACAAAGGATTTATCTAGGGTTTATTAGCTAGAGTTTATGGTTAATCTTGAGATTAAAGGAAAAAACCTAAGTTACATAATTAAAAAATAATCTAAGTACATAGCATAATTATAGAAACACACAATCTTACATTTCTCTCTCTCTAAAATTGATAAGCAATCATGAAAATGGAGAGAGGAGAGGCATTATCCAACCATATTAAGCAACCCCATCTAACCATATCAACAAATAAAGACAAGAAGCTAGCTATTCTTCTCTCTCACTCATGGAACATACATACATGTGGATAAAGAAATTGAAAAATTTATAAAGAGAGAGAGACATAAATTAAAAAACCTAAGTATAGCATAACTATATAAACACAACATTCATTATAAATAGATAGATGATGTGGAAGGTGATAATAAAAAACCTAACTACCAATTAAAAAAATAAAAAATCAAAAATTATCTCTCTACATAAATATACAAGAACACACATTGGTTTAATCTTGTAAAAACTTGCTAAATTGAGAAGCAAACATGTTGAGAGGCATTATCCAACCATATTAAACAACCCCATCTAACCATATTAACAAATGAAGACAAGAAGCTAGCTATTCTTCTCTCTCACTCATGGTGAAACCCTAGATCAAAAAGTGGCTCAAATTGAGCTAGAATGAGCAAATTGAGGCAATAACTAACCTTTTTTAGCAACCTCCTTCCCAGAAATGAAGATCAAAACCTCACCCTTGTATTTTGAGAAATCTGGAACTCCAAAATTGCCCCAATGGAAGGTGGGTGCGAGATATTGTTCTGGTCGAGGAGGAAGAAGAGGTATTTATACAGAGATACCACAGGTGGTTGCTTAAGCCAACCGCCTGTGTAAACATTTTCCACAGGCGGCTGGCATAAGCCAGACGGCAATTTACATTGCCGATTGGCTTAAGACAT
>NC_012872.2:46775777-46803249 GCF_000003195.3 Sorghum bicolor
TATTAAAAACCTTACTTCCCATTTAAAAAATTAAAAATTCAAAATTTCTTTTTCTCCTTAATTATCCAGGACCCCCCTTGGGTTTATTCTGGTAAAACCTGGTTAAATGGGGAGGCAACCATGTGGGGAGCCTTTTTCCACCCTTATTAACCACCCCCTTTTACCCTTATTACCAATGGAGGCCAGGAGGCTGGTTATTTTTTTTTTTCATTCAGGGGGAACCCTTGGTTCAAAAAGTGGTTAAAATTGAGTTGGATGGGGCAAATGGGGCCATTACTTACCTTTTTTTGGCACCTTCTTTCCCGGAAAGGAGGTTCAAACCTTCACCCTGGTATTTGGGGAATTCGGGAATTCCAAAATTCCCCCAATGGAAGGGGGGTGGGGGTTATTGTTTTGTTCGGGGGGGAGGAGGAGGTATTTATCCGGGGTTCCCCCGGGGGTTGGTTAAGCCAACCGCCTGTGATAAACGGTTTCCACAGGCGGCTGGGATCTCTGACACCGCCTCATTTATACCATAGGCGCGTCGTAACTGGAACCGCCTATGGTATAAAAAGGAGGCGCCGGCTATGAGCCTGATTCTACTAGTGTCACTTAAGAAAACCGTCAGTGTAAATGATCCATTTCCACTGGCCCCTAGCTGGTTGTTCTGAAAAACGCATGTAGAAATGTGTTTACCACCAGCACTAGTGAGGTTGTGTGTACTAGTGAGATTTGAGTATGAACAAACAAATGGAAAACATTAAATTCAGCATCTTCATTCTAAGCAGTATACAATACATACTCCATCTATCCTATAACGTAGTCCATTCTACTAATTTTAATCCAAATTAAGTGAGAATATAAAAAAGCATATAACCTGATTTTATTTTAGAATCAGACATTATCATCAATGTGATTAATGGTGATTGGTTGATAAATAGAAAGTATTTAATGTAAAATTGATTTTTGTCAT
The DNA here is from genome assembly GCF_000003195.3 of Sorghum bicolor. Classification (NCBI taxonomy): domain Eukaryota; kingdom Viridiplantae; phylum Streptophyta; class Magnoliopsida; order Poales; family Poaceae; genus Sorghum; species Sorghum bicolor. Next base: position 46,776,730 of record NC_012872.2, read on the forward strand.
CTAAAATGCATTATATTTAAGGACATACTTTAAATAATAGAATACACTATATTACAGGACGAGAGATACTTAGCAGTCCATTATTGAGAAAGTTACTTCCATAAAAGAGGGTTATTTGACTATACATAATTCGTAGTCGTCTATAGAACCGGGGGCCGTTTCTAAAAAGAGAGGATTAACCGGTGCCATAGTTTATACAAGATTTTGGGGCAGAAATTTATTTTTCCCCTTCCACATATGCTATATATTGCCATGGGAGCGTTCTTTCACTCATCTGACATCTGCTTGTTCTTCTATACACAAAACAAAATCAGCTGATGGAGACTTCACGGAGGAGCCTCTATGCAGGGGTCGTCATTGTCCTCCTGCTGGTCGTTGTCACGGGCCATGGTATGTGCACATGCATAAGTATATATAGTACAGTATATATAAAGAGGAAACTTCCCTAACGTTCGGATGCATGTGTGTCTGCTCAGAGATGGCACCGATTCACCCAACGTCAAGCGATGAGAGCAAACTGTCCCCATGCTATCATCCGAGCCGTGACTTTAAGGGGGATTGTGTTTGGAATGACATTTGCACAAATATTTGCCTACACCAGGATCCCTACAATTTTATTCGTGGCAAGTGTCATGGCTTCCCCGGTAAATGCTACTGCCTCTCATGCTGACAGACAGTGGTGGTGGCAGTGGCCCTAATAATGGTGTGACCTCCGTGTAATGTTTGTTTGACTAATCATTTGACAAAAAAAAATTGGCTTGTGGAAATAAAATTGCTGGAGCTCTACACCAAACATTGTTTTTTTCTCAAGCATGATTATATACGTGAGTTGCTGAGTGAAATCTAGGAAATCTCGATGAAGACACGGCTACAATGTCCAAATAATTGTCCCAATATTTTACAACGCAAATAAATTCAAACTCCTTTCAATTACTCAAATAGCCTATTTTCAATTAATAAAACTGTGCCAGTAATAGCAGGCAACTAAAACGGCAGCAACAGCAAAGATCCTCTTTGCCGATGATGAATTAGATCACACAATGACAATATCAGTTTATTCTCACGCCTGACACATGCAAGTGAACAGCAAAAAGGAAAATACTAGGGCCTTGTTTAATTCACTTCAAAATTCAAAAACTTTTCAAGATTTCTCGTCACATCGAATCTTACAGCACATGCATGGAGCATTAAATATAGATTAAAAAATAACTAATTATTTGTCTGTAATTTACGAGACGAATCTTTTGAGCCTAGTTAATCCATGATTGGACATTCGTCAAATACAAACGTGTTACAGTATCCAAAACCAAAATTTTTCCAAACAAGGCCTAGATATTCCAAGATAACACAGTTATGCTCTGAATATATAGTACTCAGAAGATAGCAGTACACACGGGACTTGTTACTGCTAACAGATAAAAGTCTGAAATATTTAATCTCCCAGTAGTAATTTGACAAAGATAACACAATAGTTCCCACACGGTGAACAATGAGGCACAACCAGCAAGCAACTTCACGTCAAATTGAATAATCAATAATTAATCCATGGTAACAAACTTGTTCACAACAAGATAGGATATAATATGTTGAAATAATTCGTTCAACAAATCAACAGAAGCAGTTGCAATAATATTGGTAAAAGGAGAATAATATATTATGGTTACTTGTTCAAACAAAGACAATTATATTCTAATAAATTGATAAGTTCTAATGTTTAACTAAGAACACATGATAAATACAAAGACATAGACAAATGTTTGGGTAATTCGGGTAGTTCAGGTACCGGGGGATATTACCCGAATTACCCAAACTAATTTCGGGTAATCAAAATCGCTATCCGAATTTAGGATTAGGTATCTCAGGTTTGGGTAATTCGGGTTCGAGTTCGGGTAATTCAGATACGGGTAATGGGTATCAGGTAATTTGCCCAGGCTTAATTGTACATATGAGCCACTCCTCCTAAGCAAGTCAGCTAGCCCTGGCAGATATGTGAAGTAGGACTGGACCTTGTCACCCATCACAGTAGCAATGTTATTAATTGAGATGAGTTTGTGACTACCAAAAGGGACATTGGTGTCCACATATATATGCCCTGTAAAAGTCCTCTGTAGAGCTATGTAGAAGTGTTGAACCCCCTCCTGCCTCTGAGGTGGAAACTAAGTGTCGAGTGAAACCCTCCATAGCTCCTGCACTCTCTAGGCCCAAAGGTTCCTGAGGTCAAAGTGAACAACCTTACAGTCCTGGGACATGCTAGGTACCTAGTGAGCACCTCGTTGAGACCTCTTAGGGGCTGATGAAGTAATCACCTAAGTACGAGCCCTGGTGGACCGACGTAGAGGTGTGAAACCACCTGTGTCTGTTGCTCAACTCCCTGATCACCCTAACTACCTGGGGTGGTCTCCTCTGTCTCTGGTGCGGCCTCCTAAGTCACTATCTCCTCTATATCTAACGAGTCAATGTGAAGTGCATCTACTTTGCTACCGTTAGGACCTCTATCATAGGCCACTACCACAGCTAGTGCCTCTGCTACCTCTTGCTCCTCTCTAGTGTGCCTCTTCTTGGTAGTTGTCTTTGCTTTCCCTTTGCCTTTTTCTATTGTTGTAGGATGGGAGGGAGGAAATTCCTCATCCCCTAGACCACCACCGATGTTCTTGCACCGAGCCATGGTGACAAGAACAAGAACTCAACTACCTCTAGCAATCAACTGTCAATCAAAGTCCAATTGGCTCCCCCTGAGTCGAAGAACCACTAATCAATGCAATGTGAATCACTATGACTGACAAGGTGATGAACTGATGCCTTACGAGGCTTGGCCTCAATCCATATTTACGGGCTTGGCCCCGAGTTAACTATCACTGCCATTGACCAAACCAGGAACCAAGGCGACTTGCAACATTAGAAGGAATAGACGAATATACAATAAGCAATATGATTTAACTAAAGATAAGCAATATCCTTAGTTAGAAGTAAGCAATTGGATAAGGATAAGATATTGAATGGCTAAGTTGACTACCTTGAGGCACTAGAATCCTATGAGAAGGTAAGGAACCAACAATGGAGCAAACTAGGGTTTGCAAAGAGGTCACTGCAAGATAGATCGGACCACTCGGAGTTAGGGTTAAAGAGAAGTGAACCTGGGAGAGGCAATTTGTCAAACACTAGGGAGGCAAAACGATGGTTCTCGCTAGAGGAAACTTGGGCACAGGTGTTCTGGCTGCTGGAGGAGGGAAGGCACGATTCCTCTAGGGAGCACATGAGGAAGGAGAAGACGATGGATCCCGGTGAATGTAGGCGAGCAGGGACAACGCTATCGGGCAAGAAGCACAACCGAAAATAGTGGTGCTTCATCGGACAAGGGGGTACAATGACACAATGCAGATGCCATGGCGCTACAAGGTCTAGACAACACACACCATGAGTGGTGCGAGGAACGAGCACGGCGGCATGGCGAGACAAGGAGTGCTAGGGTTAGGGTCAAGGGCGTTCAGTGGCAATGGTGTACGGAAAAATAGTGAGAGAAAGAAGAAAGAAGGCACGACCTGGCGGGTATAAGTGAGGGAGGAAGGGAAGGCCCACTTATCAGTTAAGATTCAATCCGTAAACAAACCCAGCGTTGGACGCGCAGGTTGTGGCCATCAGATGCTAGGGAGAACATCGGACGCTACCTAGTAAGGTTTCGCGAATTATCCTCCAGGCGCTAGACGTGTCCAATGGTGTCACACTGGACACGGTAGAGCATCCGACCAGTCCTTGCCAATTTCCTCGACGCACTAGACACTCCAACACTGCTTCATTAGGCACAGCTAGAACATTGTTCAGTGTCCAATGGTCTTAGACAGCAGAGTCCAACTGTTGTATGCGTTGGACATGCACCTCAGTGTCCGACGGTCATCCAACCAACTTCTAATTCCTCATCTTGAGCCAAACCTTCAACTTTCTTTGTGACCCTTTCTCCCAACCAAGTTCCAACTCAAATAAGACCCAAATAAACACCAGTTAGAACTGGTATGAGAACCCTACTCCCAAGCCCTCAATTTTCAAATATTTTGCCATAGGCTAAGTATGCTTTTATGAAAATAAGTGATAAAGCAAGGCGATGAACAACATGTGGCCATGTAATAGAGTTTCTCAACCATAAGGAGCATCAAAATCTCTCTCTATTTATGGATGAACACATCAGTTGCTCAAGCAATAACCGAAAAGAAATGACAAAACAACAACCATGTATATGCAATGCACAAGAAAGTAAACTAGTTGCTTGTCAAGTTTGATCCAAGCGTAAGCTTTTTCACACCTCCAAACAAGGGTTATCTTAACCATGTTAGACAATCCCTAAGTGCATTACCAAATTAAACATGTTTTAAAATACAATGCAATACAATGGACAACATAAGTTCATCTTTTAGATGAAGTTGCTTAGATCAAGGATGTTGAGTTCATACCTTAACCTACAAAAAGTTGATTCATCCAAAGGTTTTATTGAGATATCCGCTAGTTGATTCTCAGTCCTTACACCTTCAAGGGATATATCCTTTTTAGAGACATGATCTCTTAGAAAGTGGTGGTGAATATCTATGTGCTTAGTGCAAGAGTGTTGAACCGGGTTGTTAGCAATTTTAACGGCACTTTCATTATCACACAAGAGAGTTACTTGACTAAGGTTAAGTCTATAGTCAAGGAGAGTTTGCTTCATGTAAAGGCTTTGTCGATAAAATATGGTTGGCAGTCTACCTCAGGGTATGCCTAGGGTAGTAGATTGTCGGCAGACAGGTGCACAAGCTATGAACTAGATAGCGACGCAAGACAAAGGCAAGGATTTTAGCTAGGTTCGAACATCATGGGAGCATAATACCTACATCCTTTGTCTAATTGTATTGATGATATGAGATGTAATATGTTCTAAGGGGGGTTCCTGCTTGCCCTTATATAGTTTGGGAGGCAGGGTTAGAAATTTGGAAACTAATCCTACCCAGTTATAATTGCCATAGATAGCTAGATGTTGATTCCTATTCTAACCGACCAGGATCCTACTTGGTCTCCAATAACAATCATCTATGATTTCACTAGGGTTGTCGAGGTGGACACATGCATATGATATATTGTATTAAAATGTGTATAGGTAACAACGATAGTCCCAAGTTATACTTGCCTTGATCAAAGCTCTCCTGAGCCTGCTGCTAGTCGTCAAAAGCTTAGTCTTGCTTACCAACGTACGGCTCACCGTCTAATCCCAAACATCAATCAACAACACGCAATCCAATGGAGACAATCATACACAAAGCAAACAAGCTATAATTAGAAAATTACACCAACAGTGATAAAACAAAGATAAAAGTTTATAAATATATTCTACGCAGCGCTACGATCACACAAACGTAAAGTTCACGAAAATCGGAATTAAAACATAGATGTTATGAATTTTCTAAGATTTTCTATAGAAAAATAATTAATTAAATGCTACTGCAAAATTAAAAGTTTCAAAATAGTGAAATAATACTACTAACATGTAGAGCTCGTAAATACAAATCTAACGAAATTTGAATGGACAAAAACAGAGTTAAAATGAGTATTTTATGAGCAAATTAAATTCAATGGCAATTCTGTGAATATCTGAAAACGTATTTCAGCTTGAACCGACGAGAATACGCTTTTAAACTGGGAACGCGTATTTCCACAGGGGCGCCATGGATTGTGGGTTAGCACTCAGATTTTACAGGGGCTCTCCAGCAAGAATGTCGCTAAACCGTTTTCTTCTAATAACGGCCGTAGATGACCGATCGGACGGCTCCCAATCCACCAGGGGGAGGCAGTGGCCGGCGGCCTGCCAGGACTGGGGCTTCCACGGCGGCGCGCCATGGGCGCCACCCAGGACTCGCCGGAGTTCGTGGAGTTCACGACTCCGAGCTCTAGAAAAGGAACGCAATGCACCGGGCGGAGGAGAATCTCACTACGAACTCACCTAGCCACTTGGTTTGCGATGAGGAGAAGTAGGAAGTGCTCGCCGTGGTGGAGAACTTGTGCGGCCTCGGTGAGATCCGAACCTCGGCATTCGTGGCGGCTAGGGCTCAAGTTTTGCGGTGGAAACGGAAAGCTGCACGCGGGATGGGGTTAGGAGCTTTATAGGGGCTCGGTTGGGCGCGATTAGCAGGAAATCCCGAGAAATCGGGCTTGGCTCGATCCCGGCCGTGTCCAGCTTGCTCACGGCGAGAGGAAGGAGGAGGGCGCCATGTGGTGGGTCCCCTGCATCAGCAGAAGGGAGAGCAGGGCCCAGGCGTCAAGGATTCAGAGAGAAAGAGAGAGAGGTCAGCACACGGGGGAAAGAAATTGGGCCGCGCCCTAGGGTGAGGCGAGGGGGAGAGGGGGAAAGTGCTAGCTGGGCCGAGGGGAAGGAAGCTGGGCCGACTGCTGCGGCAGCCCTGGCTTTTTTTCATTTTCCTCTTTGTTTTCTTTTCTATTATATTTTCCCAAAGCCTTTTCTGAATAGAATTTTGAACATAATTAATTTCAAGCCAAAAGCAATCAGCACAAAATAAAATATGCTCCAGCATGAATACATAAACAAGTTCCTAGCCTTATGATAAATTTTAATTCCAACAAAAATTTATTTATTTGCTAGATTAAATACCCACAAAATGCTTAAATAAATCCAATTAAATCCTATTATTTTAAAAACAGATTTTTGGGTGTTACATATTTATCTTGTGACCTTTTCCTATTATGAAGTAGATTATATGACTTGGGTAATATCATTCATCCTATATAGTTTCTTATCAATATAATAGAATATAGTTTAACACTTAGTCTTCCCAGTGGTATAAATATAAATTGACAACCTGGATACTTCCCTAGGTAAAATGCTACAACGGCATAATTATCTGTCCGCTTGCAGAACCCATTTAGTTTATGATTATATTCATAATTGTTATTCTTTGTCTTTACTGTAGAACATGTGAATCTATATTAAATTCCTAGCAATATAATTGGGGATGACAACTTACTTTGTGCTTAGGAATGTTTGAGTGGTTAGTTGCTATTTGACAAGTTAATTAAATATCATGCATTTCTGGTGTTGTTACTAGGAGTAGGGTTTATCTCTATTTTTAGTGATGACGGTAGTAAATGTCAATAAGCATTTTTGGCGTCGTTGCCGGGGAAGACATAATAAAATTAGGATATATTGATAACATATATATATATATATGCATGGATAAAGATATATTACCAATCAATTTCTACTCAACCAGGTACACCCTTCGTTGTTATCATTTTCTTATCTTATGCAGGGTGATGAATGAATGGTTTTCCTCTTCCAAGAAACGTTACTGAAGATCCAGAGAAACTCCTTAGAAAGAAGAAGTTTGTAGAAGCAAGGGACAAATTTGAATCACCATCAAGAACACCCTCTGCTGCTCAAGTTAGCTCTTCAAAGGAGCTAGCTCCAACATTAGAAGAGGAATTTGATGAACAAATAGAAGAACAAGCAGAAGAGTTAGGTGGAAACCTAGCTCCTGTGTTTGAGAAGACACTGCGAGAGTTCTCTACCCCAACAACAGCAAACATTCAGACTGGACTAGTAGTCAACTCTGGGGAGAATGGATTCGAGCTCAAGCCTGCTCTCATCACCATGGTTCAAGCCAGCCAATTTTGTGGAAAAGCTCATGAAGATGCTAGTGCACACTTACAACACTATCTAGAGATCTGCAGCACCTTCACGATCAGAGGAGTACCAAAAGATAGTATCTTACTCCGTCTTTTCCCGTTCTCATTGTTGGGGAAAGCCAAGCAGTGGTTCTACACCAACAAAGACAAACACAATACATGGGACCTTTGCTCGACTGCTTTCCTAGCAAAATTCTTTCCTACAGCCAAGACTAATGCTCTGCGTGGGAAGATTTCAAGTTTCCAACAACAACATGATGAATCATTCACTGAAACATGGGAAAGATTCCAGAATTACATAGAAGACTATCCTCATCATGGGATAGAGGAGTGGCTTTTAATGCAAACTTTCTATCATGGGTTTATCTCTAGTACCCGTGAGTCTATTGATGCTACAGCTGGGGGAGCTTTCATGTCACTTAAGCTCTCAGACACTATAGCACTTGTTGAGAAGATGGCCTCAAATTCAACATGCAATGAAGAACGTACCCAATCTAGGAAGAAAGGAGGAGGAGTCCATCATCTCAAGGAAGCTAACATGGTCACTGCCAAGCTAGACCTCATCATGAAGAAGCTCGACATAGAGAAGAAGGAAGTCATGCACATCAATGATTCACATATGACATGTGAAGAATGTGGAGACTATGGGCACTCAACTACTAGTTGCCTTACACTACAAGAGGATGTGAACTTCATCAACAATAATACCTACTATCGTCCTCAACAAAATCAACGGTGGAATCAACAACCTCGACAAGGTAATTACCAAGGTAACAACCAAGGTAATAATTTTAATAATAATTTTCTGCCTTTTAGAGAATTAGTTGCTAGTCAATCCAAATTGCTAGATCAAATGACTAGGAAACTAACATCAAATGATAAAATGTTGGAAAACATACATACTAGGATGGATATATTTGCTTCTGCTATAAAGAATCAACATAGTTTCAATAAAATGCTAGAATCACAATTAGCTCAATTAGCTGCTGCTATTCCTCCATTAGAAAAAGGCAAGATTCCAGACCAACCAGAAGATTTAGAAACTGCTAACCTTGTTGATATTCACAATGCAACCCAATGTTATATTGAGCCTGCAGCTGTACAATGGATTAACCACTCTCTACCAGAGAAGATGGGAGACCCTGGAAGACCTGTCATTCCTATCTCCATAGGATGCCACAGCTTTCCAGCAGCTATCTGTGACTTCGGCGCAAGTGTGAACATCATGCCCAAGGTAATTTATGAGAAAATATTAAATGATCCCCTATTATACACAAATATGCGTTTGCAGCTTCTAGATCAGTCCATTTGCTACCCCGAGGGAGTACTAGAAGAAGTTGTCATTAGAGTGGGCCAATCATATGTCCTAGTTGACTTCGTGGTCATGAGACAGGAGTAGATGAGAAGGCACCAATTATTTTGGGCAGACCATTCTTGTGCACAACAAAATCCATCATCTATCTGGAGTACACCAAGATTGTCTTATCCATCAAGGACAAGAAGGAGAGATTCACATTCAAGAACCGCATCCTGAAAGCACTTGCAGCCCCGAAGCAATTCTACCAACAAGGAAAGCAAGAACAACAATCAATGCCGAAGAAGAAGAAGAATAAAAGATGGGGGAAGACCAAGCATGCAGAAACAACTCAATTGATCATCGCTCTCAACACAGAGAATGATCATATGCTACCCAAGCCATGTCCAATCAAGAGAGGTGATCCAGGAGTTCCAATCATTGAATGCACAATCAACAACACCACCTTTCCCCACACCGTCTGCGACACTGGATTAGGCTGCAACGTAATGTCAAAATAGGTATATGATGAATTATTTGATTTACCTTTATACCCAACGCATATTCAGTTGTAGATGGCGGATCAATCGTTAAGATTCCCGGAAGGAATGGTCAAGGATGTAATGGTAAAAATTCAAGAACAATATATACCTGCAGATTTTCTAGTTCTTGACATGCAGGGAGACGATGAGACCCCAATCCTCTTAAGAAGACCGTTCTTCTACACAGCCAAAGCCAACATCTACATCGGATCAGGGCATATCCACTTCAACCTACCCGCCGGAAAGGTACGCTGTCAATTTAGAACACTAGTTAACCGTGAGCAGATCAGGAAGCAACGCAACAGGAGAAGATATCAAGCCAGCCGTCAGGCCGCCCAGCCTCACTATGGATGGGAAGACTTTCCTGGCAAGATCGTGAAATATGAAGATCGCTTCATGGAGGAAGAAGAGAACACGCAAGCACCCCGATGGAGTAAGTGGGCTGAAGAAGCTGAACGGATGGACCAAATCGCCAAGAAAGGGAAAGAGGAGATCTTAGCCTGATTAGAAGCCTCGGAAAAGGAGAACAGAGATGAAGAGTTGGAACTAGAGAAAGAAGAAGCAAAAGAGACAGAAGCAAGATGGGAGGAAGACACACGTACCGCATCAATATAAGATGGGGAGTTAACTGAGGTTACCTCTGACAATGAACCCACTGAGTAAGTCCTCTCCACTATCTAAGTCCTGTCGGTAGACTTTAAATACCGTACCCTAGCCATAAGGTCAGAATGGTAGTTATCTAGTTAAATTAGCATGCATTAGTAGTTTCACTTTAATACATGTAGTAGCATATTTATTTCTCTTGGCATATTAATACAAAAAAATAATAACAAAAATATTTATTACTTTAATTATTCATCATAAATACCAAAGCCCCATGTGAATAAACTTATGGTAACCCCTTAGGAATATTTACTGTGGTGGCATAAAAAATATAGCATTCATATTTAATTTCTATGTCATAAATAGAAAATTCAAAAAGAAGAGAAATATGAAATCCTATTTAAATCAGACAACATTAAAATTAGCTCATAAAAATAATCAATTGCTCATTGGTTGACCGCTAACCCATTATTAAATTCGAGCCTCGAGTTTTGGTTTTCTTGTTGGAGTATTATTTTGCAGGAATAACATCATAGTAAGGAGAGAGTCCATCAGTTGCACCCACCGGGTTCACCACTAGTTAGCTCACTCTGCAGGACATCTACACTAAGTATTGCAAACATCCAGCTTAGGGGAGGAGCATCCCCTAGTTATCAGGTAATTATACCTAAGCGATTATCGAGTCTATATAGTTATAAAAATACCAAAAATATGTGGGCACATGAAGGTCCACACGTCATAGAATCTTTTATGAGTTTATAATTAGTTAAATAGTAGAGTCTGTTTAGAGTCAGTCTAAACTAGAGCTAAATAAAAATTGATGAACTTTAAAATTTTCTCTTGGAAATGATGAATAGTTGCTCTACTCTTTACAAGTACCAAGATTCTGACATTAGATTTTCTCGAGTTTTAGACATTACTGTTTTAATTTGAAGATTTACTCTGAACCTGCAATTTGTGGAGGCATAAGTTGAGCTAAGTCTAGGTAGTTGATTGATATGATCATTGAAAGTTTGAGCTGCTATTTATCTTGTTCCTAGCATTACTAAGTTCTAGAGAGTTATTTTGAAAACTTAAAATCCTACATGATGAGCTCTTGTATGACAAAGTATTAATTCCTACCAAAGCCAGATATAATATATTTAGAGTTAGAAAAATATTTGCACATTTATGTTGCTTGCTTTGCATTGAGTTCAGTCAACCTTTGTCGTATACCTTATGAGAGTCTTGTCATGCTTTCTAAATCAAGATCACGTACACACTCCAGTTCATATATGCATTATTCCTACACTAGGAGTAAACACCAACAATCACCCTATAGGATAACCCTCATCTTTAATGTTCTAAGTTCTTGTTATTACCTCTCTAATCATTTATTGTATACATGTGGTTATGCAAAAATATAAAAGAAGAGATGGGAGTAAAAGATGGACAAGTATCCCAATAATTAAAACAATGGGTACTAGATGCCCGCCTCCCTATTAAAAAATAATAATAAAGATAGCCCATATCTTTCCTGAAAAGTTTCAATAGAGAGTTATCCCCAAAGAAATATAAATTAGCCACAAATACCACAAAAACATCTATCCACCATATTCCATACACATGCACACCTTGGTTTGATTGTATGCCTCGATTCTCTACGGATCCATTAGTTGACTTTACAATACATGCATTGTAAGTATGCTTATCCTTGTTATTAGCACTCCTATAAGCTCTACCATATACATACCTTTAGTTATAGGAGGCATAATATCATTAATGCCTCAAGAGAGAACCATAAATACCACATACATTGAGAGACTTGAGAGCATCATACAATTAAGCTCTGAGTTTTATTCTAAAAACTTATAAAAAAACTCTGGAATAATGGTTTTGCAAAGAATTTGAGACATAGTGCTTGACCTGATTGTTCTGTCTTCTGATTGCTCAAGACTCATGCAAAAGCTATAAAGCCCCATGGTTAAAGGTAAAATGGGTAAGTTTGAAGATTAGAGCAAGTATTGACTAATCTGGAGGAGAATCTTTGTTTGGGAGCATGTGTACTTGGAAAGAATGAAAACATTTGAGCAACTCTTGATCCAAATACATATACTGCTTAGGCTCGGTTTGCCAAGGGACTGGCAAAATGTAAGCTTGGGGGACTTGTTGACAGTCGATAACGTCAACTTTTATTATAACTTTAAACCTAAAGGAGAACATGAATACAAACTAGTATAGGGTTTAAACTAACAATTTCTATTAGTTTTGTATATTCTATATTTTCCAGGGCAAATTTCAAGAAAAGCTGAAAAGAGGGACTCTAGTGCAAAACAAACACGGAAACGTATCCACCATGGGAAACATCACGAGAAGACTCAGGAACACTCTAGAAGACACCCAACGCGAGGGGGGAGCCAGCAGCCGCCAGGTGGGGCCGGCCGGCCCCACCCTAGCACCGACCGGCCCCCTACTACTAGGGTTTGCTCCCCCTTCCGGAAGCTTCCTCCACCACCTTTGAGGAGTCATCTCGGCCCTTGGTTAAGTCGGTTTGATCCAACGACGCACGTGAATCCCACTAGACTATAAATACGTGGGCAGACCCACCCTAGAGAGATCATTAGCCAATTCATTATTCATCAAGGCCTCAAGCCATCAAGCATCAAGCTCCTTCAAGTTCATCAAGAGCCTTCTAGTTTATAGTTCTAGTTAGTTAGATTAGAAGTAGAGGAGATCTAGTTCTTTATCAGGATCTGGAGCCCCGAGCGTCGGTCTAGAGCGCAAGAGTTTGGTAATAGATCTAGTTCTTACTTTATAGTATTCAATTGTATATTAGGGAGACTTTATTCTTAATAGATTCATATGTTCTTAATTAAATTAGTCATTGTCTACTTTGATTATATGTCTAGGATAGTTGGTTTGATCTTATTGAATTCATGTAATTGCTCGTATAGCGTTTACCTAATCGATCGTTGGGTGGATGATAGACAATATGTAAACGTGGTGTCTAGATATCTTGTTTGTCTGTGAGTGCCCCCTAATGTGCCGAGTCGTGTGGTATTCCACGTAGGTGACAGCTGTGTTAGTTCCTCTGTAGTCCACCCCCCATACGTAGGGCTAGTATGGGCATGGTCACGGAGGATGTGATGGTTGCGTCTTAAAACCCTCATTAGTTGATGCCTCTTTACATGTAATTATGATATAGGGTTGACTTAATGATGATTTCTAGATGTAATTGTACTAATTAGAGTTATTCATTTGCGTAGTTATAGAATTACCTTAGATCCAACTCCCTAGTTCATCCATTGGCTAACTATGATTATGACTAGTAGATGCTCTGATGATTATCCTTAATTGTGATACTTGATGATTATGCTACCATTATTATTTATCTATATTTATCTTGTGACCTCTGCCTGTTATGAAGTAGTACGACTTGACTAATATCATTCATCCTATATAGTTTCTTATCAATATAATAGAATATAGTTTAACACTTAGCCTTCCCAGTGGTATAAATATAAATCGACAACCTGGATACTTCCCTAGGTAAAATGCTACAACGGTATAATTATCTATCCGCTTGCAGAACCCATTTAGTTTATGATTATATTCATAATTGTTATTCTCTGTCTTTACAGTAGATCATGTGAATCTATATTAAATTGCTAGCAATATAATTGGAGATGACAACCTACTTTGTGCTTAGGAATGTTTGAGTGGTTAGTTGGTATTTGACAAGTTAATTAAATACCGTGCATTTCTGGTGTTGTTACTAGGAGTAGGGTTTATCTCTATTTTTAGTGATGATGGTAGTAAATGTCAACAGCTATGTGTGAGCTACTATAATTTTTACGGTATTTATTGAATACCATAAGTATATGTTGTTGTTGTATGCCCAATATTAACTAAATAAATAATTAATTGCTTTGTGAGAATTTAAAAGTAATAAAAGTAGTTTGGTGTATATCTTTGAAGCATAACAAAGCATGTTAGTGTGATGTAATAAATTGTTGTGATGTTTTGGTGGAAATAGAAGGGAATGTAGTAGATGACATGTAGTTAGGGTATATGTTCTTGGATGATGTTGACTACCTAGTAGAATAAACCTAATGTTTGTTCTTTGCATCATGCCTCCCTCTACCAGAGAGGAGATATGCACATACTCAAATATTTAACCAATCATGACCATCCCTATCAACCATATGCATCCTCATGCACCATGTGTATTCATAGCTCGCTTACTTACTCAAGCATATGTACCATATAGGCTCATAGGAGACCGAAGTAGTGACCAAGCTCGAGGAGCCAGAAGCAGCCGTGGTGCAGGAGGTCAACGAGGTGGACAAGCTGGAAGAAGAGCTACAGGAGTGCCTAGATCACCGTCCTAGCTCTTTTGAGAAAGGCAAGCCCCGAAGCATTCTATGTCTCCCCCTAATTTCTGCTAATGTATCCAATTATATCATGATAATTATCTTGTTGCATTAGTTATAGGAATTGCTTACAACTATTGATGCATTATTAAATCCTTGGAATACCATCTTTCTATATACCTTGTCCTATGTAGTATAGGCTTGGAGTCAATGCTTAGCTTTACTTAGCATGATAAAAGTCGGGTGATTCCCTGTCACTTGTGAGTTATAGGTGGACACCAAAAGGTTGGCAATATGTTTGTTGTCATGGTTAATAACCAAGTGTTGAGAAAATAAGTTGAGACCGAGTAGAGCCTTATGGGGGTGTTGGACCATAGTGGTTCTGTCTATGTTGATTAAGGATCGATCATTGACGGCCCTCTTGTCATGTTGAACGCATATCCCACACTTAACTAGGCGGATAACTCGTTTCGACCATGAAGCGAGGACACTATTTAGGCCGAGAATTGATACGATCCATGCACCATATTAGAGATGAATGGGGGATGACAAGGGCGCGGCGTGCAACCTTAGTACGCCATGGTCATCAGATGGTCCCTGGGTACGGTGGTGCCTATCGAACCCATGACTTAGTTTGGAATAGTGCTTTCGGTGACCTATAGCTCACTTTAATGGGTAAGTGTGGTTTGTGTGGGAAATAATAATCAAGTGGTTAGAAATCGATTCGAATCACTATTGCTCCTGGATAGTGAGCACTTGACTTGAGCATTGTCATCGTAGTAATGTTTAATAGAACTATTGGTGCAAAAAATTACTTCTTGCTCAACACTCTCGTTGGCCCTCAGAGGGCATGTAGAAGCTAGAGTTTTGGACCTCCTGAGCCTCAACACACGAGTTTAGCTTAGTAATTTAAATCCGCGGCGTGCTAGACAGTTTTGACCTGAAATTGACAAGGAAGAAAGACAAATGTCAAATTATGGAACCTGTCGGTTGCTGCTAGACAGTTCTAGAATATATGGCCTAAAATAGCCGTTGACCAAAGGAAATTGACTAAAAAGTCAACTCCTAAATGATGATGTAATAATAATCTATTTTGACATTTTGTTATCCAATTGTTGAGCTACTCTTAAATATGGTCAAGCAACTGAGTTTACAAATGAAAGTAGCTAGATCGACTATTTAGACGATATGTTGTTCATATACGAGAAATACCTTACATATGTCTATCCTTTTATTCATTAAATAAACAATAACTCGTTAAAACTGGTCTAAAGGCCTGTGATTTTAATAAGTTACTTTCGTAAATGTATTAAAATTATATTCACCTGGTCTAAAGGCCAACGAGCTTCAATAAATTTGACACAAATTACTAGTTTGTTTAATTTCACAATCGGGTTTACACACATGTGCTATTCGTTGAAGCTTAACTGGATCGGCTATTTAACCGATACAGGGTCCATGGAGCACGAACAAGATGTATTTCACTTTTGTCATAACTAAATTTGGTATTAGTTACCAGATTAATTATGTTTAAATAAATATCTCGAACGCACAACATGTAACAATCAAGATCAACATATTAGTTATCTTAGGTTTACTCGATGATCATTGTTTATTTGGAGTTTGCTTATAAGTACTTATATTTAAAGCTTAAACTAATCTGTCAAATCTTGATTGGGCAGAATATTATTATAACAAATAGAGCATTAAATTTCAAACAATATTGATAACTTATTGAATCTATTAAATTGCCAATTTAATAGAGTCGATAACTAACTTAAATCAATCTTTATAAGAGATTAGAATAATGTAGCCTTACAAATAAGATCTAAGTTGATAACTAGTTCAAATCAAGCTTAACACGAGTTCGAATGATACAGCCATGATAAACTAAATATGAACCGTGACAATACAAACCGAAGGTCGAAATCAACCGATGCAACTCGATTTGTCGAAGGTCTTGTCAAAATCTACTCTTACTTCTACTCCTAAGGTAGGTGGCCGGAGTCGAAAAGTGTTGTATTTGATTGTGTATATTCTTACGGGGATCGGGTTTCTCATATTTATAGTCTGAAAACCTAGTTATATGTATTACACAACTACTCAAAAAAGGCAATCTGGACTCCAATCCCTTCTTGTAACAAAACTCGACACGTCTTCTCGCATCCTGCCTTAATTCGACACGTTCTAATCGACTATTTCCAAACTCTTATTTAGTCGATCCACTATCCAGTTGTTCTTCCCTTCCACGAAGTAGGTCCACATGCAATTCCTTTTCTCGCTAAAATTTGGGATTAACAAGAACACTGGATGGTTATGATGTGTTATTGGAGCAGGAAATGCTACACTAAATTGGTACTATTATTGTTTGAATCAAGTGATTACTATAGTGTAGGTGCTAATCTAGATGGCAAGTTAATAAATATTAACTTGAGCAAAAATACTTGAAAGGTTACTTAATTTGTGACTTAAGCTTTTAAGCAAAAGTCATGTCAAGCTAGCCCACTATAAAGCCTTATATGATCCTTGATGTCAATTACTTCTGGTTAAAGATGGGTAAGTCTAGCCGAGTATATTCTCATACTCAAGGTTCTGTTCCCATGTGTGTTTTGCATATAGACAGATATACTATGGGTATTGCATTAACTGCCTCTACCCAACGATGGGTAATGCATAGACCAAGGGTGTGGTCACTCTAACTTATCTTTTGCTATTTTGGAAATGATCAGACTCTGGCACTGTAATTGAACTAAGTGTGTGTGTTTTCAGAAACTATTTGCTTCCGCTACTACTTTAAAGACTTGGTTTGTAATAACTTTATTTGAACTCTGATGTAATCAACTTATTTGTGAACATTATGTAATGTATGAATGGTGACCACTAAACTTTGTGTAATTGAAAAAGTTTGTGATCCTTTGAGATTTCATGGACTACCGAGATTATATGGGCTTAAGCCTGATGGTTTGACTGTGAAAGTGGTCACTATTAGACTTAATCTCTTATAATTTGGTTGATTATGTTATAGCTTCAAAGCCTCCGACTTGCCCTTCACAACTGTAACCGGTCTATCGAGTTAAGCATCATCTCGATCTTCTCCACCTTGGTCACATGACTTCATGTCATGTGTCATATGCAATGAGCTTCTCTATCATCACATATTAACTTGTGGACTAATCTTCTATGTATCTCACATAAACACTATTAGTTCACCTAAGTTGTCACTCAATTACCAAAACCAAAAAAGGATTTTTCAAGGGACATGGGATCCGAGTGTATATTGTGCGTTTCGTTAGACGGTGTCAATGGAGTTGGCTCTGAAGAGGTGCTCTCACTGGCGGCGGTACCATCGACGGTGCACAACGAGGGCCGCAGACTGCTCCGAGGAATGAGGATCTCCGAGGCTCGCATGCGTAGTCGACAACCGAGTTGGGAGACAACAACCAAACCCTAGCCGCTCGCTGTGTTACGCGAAGGGAAATGAGAGAGTGAGTGCTAGGGTTTAGGGGGGGCTTATACACACCAGACGTTTGACTAGGGCTGGGCTGCCAAATGACTGGGCTGAAAAGCCATCAAGACCAGCCCAGCCCATCAAGACCAGCCCAGCTAGCCATTTCAGCCCTACCGAACAGAGCGTGGGTCAAGGTGCTGCTGAATGGATAAGGCTGGGGACTCGAGAAAAGAAAAAAAACATTATGATCCTTTTATGTTTTTCTTTGTGAGAGAAACTGTTTTAGTTTAAAAAATAGACATGACATGTTTAGTTCCATGGAATACAAAATGCCAACTATTTTAAAATGATAAAATAAAAAATGCCAAAAATTTTAAAGTTGTGTTTAGTTCTGGCTTTGTTTAGTTCACCCCGAAATCCAAAAAGTTTTCAAGATTCCCCGTCACATCGAATCTTGCGACACATGCATGAAGCATTAAATATAGACGAAAACAAAAACTAATTACACAGTTTGTCTGTAAATCGTGAGACGAATCTTTTGATCCTAGTTAATTTATGATTGGACAATATTTGTCAAATAAAAACGAAAGTGCTACAGTAGCGAAATCCAAAATTTTTTCGAAACTAAACAAGGCTCTAAAATGCAGAATTTATTGTCCTTATTATGGCCACGTGAGGCTTTTTTGGGTTTCTTTTGGCCTCTTAAGGCCAAAAATTAAAATGGAGAACAACCATCTTTTTATTAAAAATTATGTATGGTGTTTAGTTTTAGGCCTTATTTACTTCGAAAATTTAGCAAAATTTTTCTAGATTCCCCGCTAATTGAATCTTACGCCACATGAATGGAATACTAATTATAGATAAAAAATAACTAATTACACAGTTTGCATATAATTTACGAGATGGATCTTTAAGCCTAGTTAGACTGTAATTAGACAATATTTATCAACTATAAATAAAAGTGCTACAATATGTATTTTATAATTTTTTTACAACTAAATAAGGCCTTATTATTTACTAGCAAAACATGCCCGAGCGTTGCAACGGGACAAAAACTATCGTATATTTGACCGTCAACAAGGAGCATAGAAAAACGTTGTGTCACTGTGCTAGCAATTCTCTCTGCACCTACCTGCTTCGTGTTCCGATATGAGATTCGGGTGGACGCCCACTCCGTGTCAATGAGTAGTTTGGCGGATTTATTGTAGAGCCTCATGGTAGTGCACATAGAGCCTTATTGGCATGTATGACGACCCTTGAAACAATACACAACACACGTCAAGTCTCAAGCCCCGCGGTTAATAATTGTCAATGTTCCAAGAGGCGTTCCATACAGTCTTGCTAGATGCAATTGATGTTGCTGATGTGTCAATCAACGCATATAGCAGTCAACGCTTTTATATCTTTGAGTCTCGCTGATGAGCCGTGGCTAAAATACTATTCGTTAATTTATTTTAAAAGAAAAACACTACTGGATAACTGACAGATTTGGTAAATAATCTCAAACGAATTTTGCACTTATGGATCCAAATCATACTTTTCTTTTATGTGTATTGTCGACTATGTAAACTTGTTCGAATTAATTTATTTTAATATTTAAATATTAAAGTGTATCGTTGAGTATGTAACTTGTTCGAATCTAGATGTCTTGCCTGCTATATTTTATTTTAATATTTAAATATCCTTTATTTAATAGAATACATATTCGATTGTATTTCTGCAAAGGAGTTGCTCGTTTGAAATTGTACATGGTCTGTCACATAAAGATCTTTATCATATACGTAGCGTGAACATCAAAATATTGCTGGTTCCTGTCATCGGCATAGAGCACCAGCTCCTGCTACACCCATGAGCCATGACCTGCTGAACCCAACGCACAGCTGCCAGCGCCGCACCACACCACAAGCTTCTCCTGTTCACGATAATACCGTTGAGAAGTTAATTTAAGCCCTAAGGCTTATTTGGTAGGGCTCTCGCTCTAGGTAAAACAGCTTCAATTCTATATTTTATCATAGAGCAGCTCTTTGTGGCTTCAGTTTGTCCAAAACGTTTTTTTTTTGAATAAGTTTATCCAAAACGTTTAGCAAAACAATTTCTCCTACCTCATCAAAATGAGGAAATGTCAGTATTGCCCTTTTTTCTCTTTTACCTTTTTTTTTATCCTTAATTATCCAAACAACCGCACGCCTCTCTTTTTTCTTGTATTTTTTTCTCCATATTATTTCTGTCTTGCTTTAGTGTCTGGTTCGATTTATGTGCTGACATGATCATTCGAAGGGCTCGTTTGGTAGAGCTCCAGCTCCAGCTAAAACAGCTTCAGTTATAGCTTCACATGTGAAGCAGATTCACCAGGGGGAGCGGAAGCAGTTTTTTTGGACCATTTGCTAAAATAGCTTCTCCTAATAGTCAAAAAGAATGAAATGTCCATAATAGCCTTTTTCATTTTTTTATTTTTATTTTATTTCCCTTTTCCTTTCTTTCTTTCTTTCCTTTTTCCACGCCTTATCTGCACGGTCTTACTTCACCACATCCAGCCATCTCTAAATACGATTCCTGCACCAAAAGCGAGCTAATGGATAGGGCCACGTCGCCCGCAAACTATCTAGCCGTCAGATCCAACTAAGGCGTCATATGGGCCGTCTGATCTGGGTCGTATTGGGTCTCTCACCCGTTAAGCCGTCAACCCGGGCGGTCACGAATCCTCGCGAACCCGCTCGCGGGCGACTCCTCGGACTGTCCGCGGTGCATTTCTCTCCTCCAGTCCTCCCAATGCGAAATGTCGTCCGCTGCTTCCGCATCTCCCTCCTCCTCCCAGCGCGGGCACCGTCGACCCTAGCTGTCCCGCTAAGCCGGACTCGGGCTGCCGGCCATGCGCACGGCCCGTGCCTGGCGCGCGTCCGTGTGCCCCTCGCACCTACGAGGTTTCCCCCTTCTTCCCCACGGGAGCAGAGCATGCGCTCGGCACTGCCGATTTAGGGGCCATCCCGGCGTCGTCGGAGGCCCCAGCAACCCTATCGTCTCCCTCTTCTTGCCGGGCACCTTTCTCATTGTCTCCATGTCGGCCACCGCCAGACCTTAGACGAGACGACTCAACATTGAGCCAGGGTGCGAGATGCCGGATCCATCAGTCTGCGCCCGCCTTGAGCTGAGTCGTTCGTTCCTCCATGCCTAGCCGCAATTGATGTTGGCATGGATTGCGTCGATGATGGCGATGGCTATGTGGCGTCGTTCTCGGCTGGATAAACGCCGCCACGATTTACAGGAGAAATCCATGGCGTCCGTACCTCGCTCTCTTGCAGCAATGGACTACCACTCCCCTCCTCCAAGCAATGAGGCAACCGCCAGATTTGGCACTGATCCAAGCTGTGAAGGTGAGGCCCAGGTTTGCCTCTGTCCCATGCTGCGATTTATCAGGTTGCTTAGGATTATTCTCCTCACGATCTGACTTCTTATAGATCTTTATTGTATTGTATTGTATTCAAATATTTTCAGAAAGGAGAAGGGAGACGAAATGATTAGTTAGCCCCTAGATGTGCATTGATTGAGTAGGAGATATTTCATAGTTCTGAATTATGCAGTGCTCAGTGTTATCGTTCTGAACTAACATTAAGCCCAAACATGCGTAATGTGAATTTGGTTTGGGATTTGTAATGGTATTTTTGGTTACGCTACCATTTTATCAAAATAGAATTTGTACCAATGCTACATTTCATTCACTCTCAAAATTGCTTTTATTCACTAGGAAAAATAAGAAAAGTGACATATGCAATTAGGTATTATTTTCTACTATGCATTTGGCCGAGGAAATTTTTATAATTAATTGAGCAACTTTGTTAGCCCATGTTGCAGAAATCTCCTATCACAAGATCGTGTCTTTCTTTCATGGTTCTTGGGTCCAAATTTGTTTAACCGTGGCATTGCTTTGCTCTCTTCAGGAAAAGGGACGAAAAGAACACAGCGTTGCCAAGCAGTCGGCCCATGACAAGGTGTTCCTTTTTTAATACATAATCTCAAATCATGAATTCTGAACTTTTGGATGAATATCTCGAATGTGCAGATGTTTTATACATAATGTGCTTATAAGAATGAACAATTTCCTTGCAAAACTGAATAAATTAGACTAGGAACCTGTAAGGATCATTCAACTTCAGACAAGAATCTTAACTGCAGTATGGTATAATATGGAAATGCATCCGTAACATTGATTAGTATCTTTTATGCACTTTAAGCAACTAATCCAAAGAAAAAAATGATGCTGTCATAGCACATTAGTCCACCTCACAGACTCAGTTGTCATGTACAACACATTGGAAAGTTTTTTTTTTTGACGAAAACGCATTGGAAAGTTATGCTACGCTAAAAATTACCACTGCATAATTGTACGATTGGACTGACAAACAAAAACAAATCTTCAATCAAGGTTGTTAGCTCCAACTTCAAGGCCCATCGTCAAGAAATTACAGAAAAGGGGATATAAAAGCTACCTCGCGATGAAATTCCCTAAATCTTGCATACACATAGGTCATAGCTTAGACATCTATTCCTTTTATTTTGTGCTTATACTGATTCATATGGATTCTGAACTGGCAAGAAAGAGCTATTGCAGGACAACCTACCGTGCTTCCCTAGGTCAAACCCTGGACAGCAAAAACACCCTCTTTGCCGGTAAATTCCAACAACGGGGCCAGGTCAGGGTCTATCACATATCTCAAGGTAATAACCTGTTTTCTTCCCAACAGTAGAAATAGAACAATCGTAACAGAATCTCGTTCAAATTTGTTATCTCTATATAACAGAAAAAAATGTGCACCAAGGCCTACCAAAATTTAACCCAATTAGAACTCAACTCATCTTTATTTGAAACCTAATTTTCTAAACCAACAAGTGAAAAATAAAAAGGTAAATAAGTAATAAAAAAAAGCATCTCTTGCTGGACCAGGTTATAGCTTAAGCTCCATCATCACTTTGGGTTCACATGATATTATGAAAGTTCCCTTGCACATCAGACAAATGTATCACACTTATCCTATTCTCCAATCTCCATAGTTGTGATTGAGTAAAGCAAGTTCTGATTTTTTTCCCCCTTTACACACTTGCAGCGGCTATTCAACAAGCAAGAACATGGAAATAGAAGACAGACTTGAAACAAAAGGGTTAATATAGCTATTGCATGCTTCAGTCATTATATAGAGGAGTTCTAGCACTTGTGTATCTCCATGCGGTGCCCTTTGGTGTCCGTCGTATATACTGCAATATACACAAAATCAGATCCATGAGATGTTGACATGTCTTCTTTGATTATCATGAGTTCTTCTGAATCGCTATACTATCTAGGCTTGACGGTATTCTGAACTTCCTTTTCTTCATTCAAGTGTATAGCAATTATCCTTTCTTGAGAATGATTTCCTCAACCAGGCTATAAAAAAATATGTATGAAACCGGTCCTGTTCGCCTACAGTGGCTGGCTAAAGTATCGCAGGCTGGTGCTGGTCCTACACAGGATCGTCCGCGCGGCAACGCCGCGCATGGTTTCTAGTCCGCATCCATTCTTGCACCCAGCATCTCCTTCCCGCATCTCCTTCTTGACCGGCGACTCAGCCGCTCCTCCGCGCTGCCTGCGCTCTTCCCTGCGAGGGCGCACTGCCTGTGCTCGTAGCCGCACGGGTGTGCTCGATTCGAACCGAAAGGATGAGCCGCTTCCAATAATCGATTTGCTTGGTTCAGTGCCTGCAGGCTGCAGTGGTGAAAGCGAACCATACTCCTTTCCTTCTCTCAAGCTGCTCTTATCTGCATCGCTCTAGGCGTTTCTTCTACCTCCGGTTCTGCATCGCTCTAGGCGTTTCTTCTACCTCCGGTTCTTCCTTAATGCGCCGCCATGTCTTGATGTCGGTTCCCGCACCGCCTCCAGCTCCACGCTTCGATGCGCCCTCGCCCTTCTCCTCCCCAATCAGCGCGCCCTCACCCCTCTTCCTCCCCGTGCCGCCGCATCCCATCTCCGAATCAGTGCGATACCAAAGCGGACCAAACCAAAGACACGGGCTGGGCCCATGGGGACAAGGAGCCAGGTGAAGCTGGTTTTTTCGGCTCCACGTGTGCGTTCTAGCTCCAGTCAGCAGATTTTTCAGGCTCGCGGAGCTATTGCCGTCAGATATATGGTACTTGATTTGTTTGTGGTTTCGTTTTGGACTCTATCTGGAATCTGGTATATGGTACTGATTTGTATGTGACTTTGTTTTGGACTCGATCTGAAATATGGTACAAAAGTATGAGACGGACTGGGACTTGGATTAGAGTGGACAGACGAAAAAATTTCCAGACCAAATTTGACGCTGAAATTTTATCTCTTTAGTTTAGTATTAGGTATAGATATAGTGACTGACTACTGCTCCTCCTACTTCTTCCCACTATTAAGATACTCTAGATCTTGCCATGTGAAAAATTTTCAAA
Organism: Sorghum bicolor; assembly: GCF_000003195.3. Lineage (NCBI taxonomy): Eukaryota > Viridiplantae > Streptophyta > Magnoliopsida > Poales > Poaceae > Sorghum > Sorghum bicolor. Next base: position 46,801,075 of record NC_012872.2, read on the forward strand.
GAAATTCATATTTTTTAATATATTACTAAAATACCACTACTGTAGTATATATAATAAGTATAACCACATACTCTATGTATGTATACATACTTAACATATAAACTACCTTAGATGGTTTAGTATGATCATATACTTCGTCTACATACACTTCATCGGGCCATATACGCCCTAAATTTAGAGATATACACATAGGAGTAACTACTACTGGGAGAAAAAAGAAATATATATGCTATTCTACACCAAACTGTTATACGGAGCAAAATTCAGTATCATTCAGTATTCGTGTTTCAGCATTATTCAGTATTTCGAGGTCCTGGATATTAGACAAAATGATATTGAACACGTACCGCACAGTATTTTTTTCTACTTATTTTTGACTTGCGGTGTAGAATAATATTCTAAAATAATATTCTATATCTAGAGTGTAGAATCTATATATATTAATAAATTGTGAAAATTTCAGTCTGGCAAAATTTTTCTTCTGCCCTATCTCACCCGATCTCTCCATCTGTTTAACGCTTGTAGGAGAGAAAAAAATAAAATATTTTTTAGGGTTCTCAATATACAATCTTCTTTTACCTTTTATATCCGCTCTCCGAGTCGCTGGCCTTGGCCGTCCTCTGTAGAAGAGGAAAAAGAAAAGAAATTTTTTTTCAGGGTTCCTAATACAAAACCTCCTATATCCTATTAATTTTCTTTTCTTTTATTCTTTAATTTGGCTAAAAATTGAAAATTAATAAATGTGTAGTAATTCATAGAAAATCTAAAAATTACAAAACAAATTTTGTTCAGCTCCACGTATATAGATCCATGAACAGGTGTAAAGTGTTTGTTCTATTAATTTACTTTTCTTTTATTCTTTATATCGGCTGAAAACTAATAAATGCATAGAAATTCATAGAAAAAAATCTAAAAATTACAAAACAAAATTTATTTAGCTCCACATATGTAGATCCATGTAGTAAATAAAAAATATCACAAATTTTAGTATATTTTTTTGCTGAAGATGCTTGCCTATGCTTTTTAGTGTAAAATTGAAATTGTAGTTATCTTGCTCCAATTATTATAAAAATTTTATGGTAGCCTATTTAATGTGATGCTTGATTTGTGGTAAAAGTTTTAGCACCATTCCTGCATATCTCACTGATTTACTAATTTACCTAAATTTATGCTTGCTAAATAGTTTAGCATCAATTTAAGTATGTAAAAATATAAAAAAGATGCTTCCACTACCTTTGCACGATGTGTTGTTATATCATATGATACTTTATAAGCTCATGTGTTTATAATCTACATACATTTAACTGATATATCATATTTTATAGGAATCCTAATCTAAATAAAAAAATAAAACTAGCAACAAACTTCTCATGTTTTAATATAATACTATTTTTATTATTAAATATGTATCCAAGCTACATAATATGATAAATATTAACTATCTTATACCATAGATGTCATGGTTATCAACAAAATAAATTATGGACTTTAAATTTTATAAAAAAAGATAAATATAAATAGATATGTAACATTGTGTCATCACTTTTTAGGACCACTTGATGTTTTTCTTCCGTTGCAACGCACGGGCATATGCGATGCAACGACCAATAAACAATTTATAGCTCAAAGATTTAATGGACGTATCACATATGTTAATCATGTATTTAATTCTATATATAATGACCTTGCCGCCATGACATGCCTCAGCCAATATAACTATTGATGTTGGCTTGAAGCAAATAAATAAATTCTTGTAGAGATTTTTTAAATTAATGGCTAAAGCTTATAATTAAATAAATTACCACATTTGATTGAAATAAATATTTGTCGAATTATAGAAGTAGAGAGAAGTGAATTTGAATAGTTTAGCTCAAACATAAAAATATATATGCCATTTAAAAATAATAGTCATACCTTTTTTTAGCACACAATAATTGTGTCATTTGACCCATACCAAATGGCCGAACCTAAAAAAATCCTAGTATATATTTTTGTCTTTAGAGTTGAGGCTTCTTACGCCTTATTCTATTTAATCCCCCCTCCGACCATCACGGCATCACGCACATTTTCTGATGTGCACAGACGCATAGTGGCATAGGCAGCCACTTCCGTCGCTAGCATAGTAGAGGTAGGAGACAAGATGACACCATCCGTCCAGATCCACCTACTACTGCT
>NC_012872.2:46803907-46859404 GCF_000003195.3 Sorghum bicolor
CTGTTATACGGAGCAAAATTCAGTATCGTTGAGTATTCGTGTTTCAGCATTATTCAGTATTTCGTGGTCCTAGATATTGAACAAGATGATATTGAATACTCTCAAGTACCGCACAGTATTTTTTTTACTTATTTTTGACTTGCGGTGTAGAATAATATTCTAAAATAATATTCTATATCTACAGTGTAATATATATATATATATATATATATATATATATATATATATATATATATATATATATATATGGTACATGTTTTGTACTCCCAGGAGTAATTATTCCTAACCATGAATATGCACGCCGTGTAGGTTTTTGCTAGCTTAGGTGTAGGTAACGGGTTTTAGGCTTGTAGCTAACGGGTTTAGACTATGCGGTTGGGCATACACGTGAAAAAAAATTATCGGATGCATGCAAGCTGATAATTTCCATAAAAAATGGATCATGTTGTTTAATACTTTGCTTTTGACATACGTAATATGTTGGTTGGCCGGTTGAGTAGATATATCTAGGTACATACTTTATTTTCATGTACGTTTCGTACTTTTTTTCTTTTCATTCGGAGTAAATATTCATATTTTTTAAAAGGAGTATATGTATATGCTTATTTAAAGGGAGTATATATTCATATACTTTTTGAAAAGAGTATGTATACATACTTCTTCGTGAAAGTACATATTCATACTTTTTTCATGGAACTACATTTTCATACTTTCTATAGTATGCATAGTATGTAAAGTTAAACCTTCTAAAAATTTAGTATATATGTATATGTAGATACACAGAACTATGCTCTACGTTACGAGTACAAGTACGAGTATCTGATACAATATGTGTCGGATCACACTTTCTCAAAAGAAAACTCACTAATATAGTGTATCCGAGTATCCGTATCCGCGTATCCGACGAGTATCGTATACAGATACGTCACCCCCTCCTCTTGGAGTATCCATGTAACACAGACTATGCTTAGTATGTGTATATACTTTTTTTGGATATGTACATGTAAATATCTTTTCTTGGATAGAAGTATCGGTTCATACATCACTGAGTATATGAGTAGTGTGCATACCAGAATATATGCTGGAAACTAAAACATATGTAAGCGTATCAATACATACTAGTATCTCTTAATTGTGATTTCTTCTTAGGAAGTATACGTACATACCATCATTAGAAAGTGTGAGTATGAAATGAAGTATTAATACATACTCATTGTCACAAGCTAAAAAAAATTTACTAGTTGGTATTAGGAAATACGCAGTGAGTATTTAGGTAGGAGTAGTTGCTCTGTGGAGGCCGATGCCGCCGCCGCAGATTCTTTGGAGGAACGCGCCACCGATTCAGAGAAGGAGTGCCCGTCAGAGAGATGGTGGAGGACAGGAGGAGCGTGCTGCCGCTCGTCAGGTGAAGGTGGGCGTCACCGCTGCCTGGTGCTGACTGCACGGGCATCGTCACCATCGTGGGTACCATTCGCGCAGGATCGGATGCATTGCACCGCAGCTGGGAGGACGCTATCCGCATGGTTGCGTGAGGCATGATGTGATGCCGTCGGAGGCCCATCTGTGCGATATCCACCACCATAGGGAGAGAGCCGCCATGGATGCATCCCGACCCAGGGGAGGTCGTAGCCGCCTGGTCGAGCTGCCATGCCGTCGTTGTGTTGCCACCATAGAAGCGTCGCCGTCGAGGATGAATATCCATGGATCAGGTGGAAGATAGTGTGGCACGGATAGGGAGCAACATCGCGCCGGCTGGCGAAGGTCGAGGAAGCAGCGGGCGATGAGTCGTGGGTGATATCACAGAGGTGGAACCGGTCTCCACGGTACGCACGTAGTCGTGGGTGACATCCATAGGCGGTCGTGGGGGACGTCGTAGTTAGGATAGGATTCCTCGTAAGAGGATCCGAGGAGATGAGATCACCCCGGATAAATATCCGTAACACATCTCATGTGCAGAGAGGAGAAACCAAGCGTTACATGTAGTGGGAGTAACTACTCTTAGAGAGTAGGAAAAAATTATTTTATTATATATATATAGTATATTGGGAGCCCAGGGCTACAACCAACCACCCCACCTAACCTCTACATGTGCGCACGTGGAGGACCTCTCGGCACCCAACCGATCCCAGTTGGCCCACCAATTTAGGTCAGCAGAGCTGGCGTGCAGACGCTAGTTGGGACCACAGTGGACCCAGCTAAACGGGTGCATAAAAACCTAGGTCAAGCTGCGCAGAAAAGTTTGGGTCATGATATTGTATAAAAAATTAGTCGATGGATGAATTAAAACCAATTCGTTACCGTATAAAAACCTTTCTGTGAGCTGGACGTTCCAACTAACTATAGCAGACACAGGCTGACATGCACTGACACAAACTGACACATGCATGCTTCCATTCTATTCTCTTCTATTTTTTATGATAATTTCTCAATGAAGCTTCTGATTTTAAAATGGTTTTCACCATTGAACTTCTGATATTTTTGTGCACGATTCAAGATCCACTTTGAATATTTTTTTTTGAAAAAGATAAAATTCATAAATTCAAAATTTGAATCTTGGCACGTGATTGATGATTAGATGCATAGAATCAAATAGTCAACATGCATAGAAAAGTTTTTGGTGCCGACGTTGCATAAAATTTAGTGGTTTGATGAATAAGGATAATTTCATTGCTGCATAAAAACCATCCCTTCTACATATTATTGATTCAAAAAATCATGACTGCACCCAACCATACCTTGCTTTCCAAAGGGGATGCATAAATAATATAGGAAACAATATATAGAAACACACAAACCCTTCTCTACTGGTGGAGGGGCCTATTGTAACCACAACTAAAGCAGCCCATACCCACAACATGCTTTCCAACATGGGATATTTATTTAACACACAATGCATAGAAACCAAGTCAACAATATATTGGAATCCAACTGAGGTTACATAGAAATAAATAGTTTTGCTCATCTCATCCAAGCATATAAACACAATGTTGGGAAACTAGCTTTTTACATTAACCAATCAACTATATTAAGATGACACTGCGCCACCACCGCAAGCCAAGGAAGTCGTGGACGTCACAAGCCATGTCCTATGCCTGAGCCACCATTGACATCTCACGCCAAATGGAGAGGAATCTTTCCAACCATGCTATATCACAACAAAGGCAAAGAAAAATATTTTAGCAGGTGCAGAAACTTAACAACAGCAAAAAGAAAGGCATGGAAACATGTAGTGCGCGGGAAAACCTTACAGCGACAAAAAAGGCACGTAAACATGTTTTTGTGAGCGTAGAAACCTATTATGGTCGTAACCAAACCTTGCATCTAGCTTGGTAATTAATAGAGAAACAATGCATAGAACCTGATACAACCCTCCTTAGTGGGAGATTATTTTATCCAAAACCGTGGCAGCCCCATCCCAAAACATTATTCTCAGATACGTACAATTAATAGAGAGATAGTGCATAGTAGAACACAAAATGCCCTTCCTTCTCGGGGATTATTGTACCAGAATCATGGTGGCTCTAACCAAACAATGCATAGAAAGTTGTATAGAATTATGTACCAATAATATATAGAATTGTGTAGAAGTTTACAAAAACTATTCCAACAATTTATGTCAAAGTGTTCTAACAATGCATACAAGTGTGCTCCAACAATGTATAATTGTGTAGAAATGCATAGATAACTGCTCCAACAAAATACAAAAATGTGGAATTATTGTACCGGAATCGTGGTGGCCCTAACCCAAACAATGCATAGAAAGTTGTATAGAATTGTGTACCAATAATATATAGAACTGTGTAGAAGTTTACAAATAATTGTTCCAACAATTTATGTCAAAGTATTCTAACAATGCATATGAGTGTGCTCCAACACTGTATAATTGTGTAGAAATGCATAGATAACTGCTCCAACAAAATATAGAAATGTGGGATTATTGTACTGGAATTGTGGTGGCCCTAATCCAAACAATGCATAGAAAGTTGTATAGAATTGTGTACCAGTAATATATAGAATTATGTAGAAGTTTACAAAATTATGTCAAAGTGTTCTAACAATGCATACAAAGTGTGCTCCAACAATGTATAATTGTGTAGAAATACATAGATAACTGCTCCAACAAAATATAGAAATGTCCTCAAAAAAATACATCCTCGATCATGTCATGGAAGCCGCTAGTGATCCGAGTATAAGCAAGTACTCACCATTGTTGGATCTTCATCATCTCCTTAGGGCAAAAAATGCAGAAATAAAATTAAGATGGCTTTGGTATCCGCCATAATTGTTAAAACATTCATAGAAACCCTAAGCAAGTCGTCAGCACAAACATCATAAACAAGCAGTGGCATAAAAAGCAATGATAACAGTAAGAAAGTATGCGAGCAGCGCACAAGCATGAGTTCTTATGGACTGCTCCATGCCTAGGAGCAGCAAGCACACTTAACGATTAAATTGAGCCTATAATTGAGTACGTAGAAATTTATAAAAAAACAAAAAAAGGAACAGAAGCTTGCAATTGGTGACACCTGAATGCTTCTAAACTGCATGGAAACCTTGTCGTTAGATTACCAAACTCACACCTGCATCTTTCTGCCTAAAATTGCCTGTATAGAAACCTTGCCGCTAGATTATTGAAGCCGCCTACGGCCTACCAGCATAAAAAACTGAGTAGCTACCTATCTAAATACTAAGATTTTAATTTCTATGCACCCAAAAAATAAAAAGATTTCATTTTGGAGGACGTAGTACCAAATTGTTCTAGTAAAAAAATATTTTTATATAGCAAAAAATATAATTTATGTTCATAAAAAATCTGACTATTCCTCTTTCCTGCTGGCAGCACCCACACATCCTTGGTGCTGCGAACAACATCCTTGCAACCCATATCTAAGCAATTGAATCAAAGAAAGCATACACCAGGTAAAATCAGAGAAAATTGAAGATGTAGTACCAACTTTGATATGCATAGAAACTCACTAATGTTAGAACAGAAACTCACTTTTATATGCGTAGAAACTCAATTTGAGCCTGCACTTAGGGGCGTAACATGTACAGTCCACTATTAGAGATTTTTGTATGTATGCATAGAACATGCCTAGCATGTTCCCCTTAATTAAATCATGAGTGGATGCATATAAAATATAGTAAGTAAAAATCAAACATTTCCCTCAAGTATAATGAACAACTTATATATAAAAAAACTCGACCAGGGGAGAGACGTCCCCCTAAAATATGCTCTGTTAATGTATAAAATTGTATTTCAACAATGTATAAAAATTTGTTGGTGCTGTTGAAGCAAAAACAATTTCTACTGCAGCTCATACAACTCATACTCTTCAGGCTGCTTCTCCCACTATGTACCAATAATCAAACATGATGAGCATCATTCCTCACCTTACTCTCTCTATTGTAATAGTACCTAAAACCTTCAGGGGACATATGCTCTGTCCAATTATAGGTTAAAGAAACTGCAGTGAACCAACCTAGTATGGAGTTGCATTAATGTTTATCGGAATAATGGCACCCGGAGCACCAGGGTTAGTGGATTGCAATCAATCCCTATGTTCCAAATCTGAAAAAAAAATACAAGCAATCAAAATTCATAATGTCAAGACAGGATCTGAATATTTTAATTACATAAAAATTTACACAAATGCATTGCAATTCACACATAAATTTGCATACATGAGAAAAGATTTTGAATTTGGGATTTACAAAGAAGGCACATACTCGCTCTCTAATTCTGGAAACAAGAAGCATGCACAGTGGGATACTACTCGCTGTGACTCTCGCTCGGACTTCAGGAGCTCGATCATCGTATCCTGCCAAGGAGCCAAGCGGGCCATAGAAAAAGCACTGGCCATGTCTGAAGCAAAGCTACCACCGAGCAATATGGCGACCATGCCCAGTGTCGCGGCGGCTGACGACGTCCATGGACCATCCAGAGGCGGCGATGGACACATTAAAATCTGTTGGATCTTGACAGAGGTATGAAGGGACTGAGCAAGGGAGGAGAAAAGGCACACCTTATCGATCTGCTCGCTCCCTCATCCCACTCGAAGCTCCTGGTGAGGGAAGCAAAGTCTGCGCCGTGCGCGGGGCTGGCCGTGACGACACCGGAAGCTGCGTAGAAACATGTTTTAGCATGCGCAAAAAAATGGTAACAAAGGCATAGAAATATATTTTTAACAGCATGTAAACATGTTTTAGGATGCATAAAAACATATTTCCTACATGAGCTGAAAGTGCAACTTATAGAGAAATAATAGCCAGAAAATCCTTGTCCCTCCATGCAAGTCAGAGCATAAGGAATCGGTTGATTAGAAAATAGAATCTGTATAGACTAATGTATACCATAGAAAGGGAGCAAGCATCGAATGTGAGCTGCACGTATATAAATTAAGTACTGCAAGTATATAAATCAAAATTGAAAGTATGAGATAAGCTAGTTTCAGCCAATGTCTACAGTGACAATTGTCTTGTCGTTGTCGCACATTATGGTTACCCAAATTAGAATGCATAAATACCAAGAGTAATTATTTATGCATATTAATCAACAAATAAATTGGACACTGCATAGAACCTAAAACCCAAACAATGCATAGAACAATCAATCAACATTGGAGGAACCCTATACAGCTAGTCCAGCCCGATACATGAAAAAAATACATTATACACAAGCAATGGAGATGAATTATGCATGGACCATGAACCTGGAACTGTAAGTATATAAATCAAAATCCAACACATGGTACAGGACAGCTAGTTCAGCCAATGTTGTTGCAGTGACTCTTGTTTAGCTGTAAATCATAGTTACCCAAAATAGAATGCATAAAAATAAGAGCAAAAATGCATGAAAAAGAAGTCCAACTCCATCACATGGACTTCAGTTTCCAGTGTCCCTCTTCTTCCTCTCGATATAAATACTCATCCAAACAAAAAGAAAAGAAAAAAATTGGTCCGCTCATACTTTAATCTCTTTAAACTTAATAAGCATAAGAAGAAAGTCACACGCAACGAAACTATGAGTTAAAAAAAAATCCAAAAGTGTTCTATGCAAAGACGTATGCTTGCATATAATTTGACATATTTATAAAAATAACCAGCTATTTCAAACAGCCTGTGGTTATATGGTTATATGCCTGGTAACATGTTCAGTCTATCAGTGGGTTTGCATGTGCAAAACTGCAAACCATCAAGTTAGCCACGAGTAACCAATTAGCATTTCTCTCTCTTCTGTTTACCTCGTAACAATCTGCACAAAGAAGTCATACGGAGAAACTAATAACATCCATCACACATGAAGCATAGAAATTAACATGGAGCAGACAAACATCGATCATACCCATCGCCTGGGAAGGAGCACCGCTTGAGCCCGCAACAGCACGTCGTGGGCCTCGGACCGCCAACTCGTCGGCTTCTTCTCCGTCTTCTCTGGCCACATCGCACCTCCTCGTACGCCCATTAATTGTAGAAAATCCACATGGAGGAACATAAAAAGAAATCAACAATGCGTAGAAAATCAATTTCACTAAACAATTAACAATGCATAGAAATTAATATGAGAGAGCATACAAGAAATTAACATGTGTAACAACAATCAAAATTTCATAGTCAAAGACTAGACCTAATTGTGTAAAAACCTAACTCATGAAGCATAGAATATATGGGGAGTGTGGGGGAGCTGCAGCAGCAGCACGTATAGAAACCTAACTCGTATTCCTGATAGTCTATTTTCTGCAAAACTGCTATAAATATGGAAACAAATCATTCCTATATGTGCAAATCAAATAGACATTGCAAGCATATATTGAACCATCGACTAAATGGAATGGAAACAAATTCGATATCTCATTAAAAAAATTAAGCAAGTTCATCAACTAATCACAAGGATGGAAGGACCTATGCAGACTGGCTCAACCGAAGCCACACAAATGTAAGCAGCACACAAATGCACTCACCATGGTGTTAGCCCATGAGTCGTAGAGAAACCCCATCATAATTGGCTATCCTGTACACCGCTGGCAGCCCGCTGCACAAAAGACACATAGCAGCCCACCACCATTTCATCAAAAGACTGGAAGGCACAAACATGAATCACATTGGAGAGTCATAGAGCCCTCGCTCACCTGGACCTAGCACCAATGATGGATAACGGTTGGGCGGCTGCTGCATTGGGAGGACAGGACTGATGTTTGGACAATGGGAGCACGTGGAGGGCGGCCCCGTGCGCACCAGCACCATGACCATGGACTGCACGTCACCAACTGCTACCACTGCTTTGCACCAGCAGCGCCGCGGACTGCATCATGCAGTGGACCGCCACTGGAATGGATCTTAGTGTGTAAAAATTTAACTCATTAAGCATAGAACCTTCGAAGCATAAAAATCCAAAAATCAATTGCATAAAAACCTAATTCATTAAGCATAGAAGCCACAGTTGTTGCTGTTAAGTCATCATGTGAGAGAATCAGGCTTAACAAATGGTTATCTCAGGACAAGATGGCTTACCAAATCAGAAAACTAAAAAAATATGGTAAATCAAAACATATGCGTACCAACTTTTAAACCTGAAACTGCTTCAAGAAGGGATCATGGCCTCCCGGGTGGCAGGACAGCGGCTCAGTTCGCCGTGACGAGATCCTTGTAGTATCTGATGGCCTCCCGGGTGTCTTCGTACCCCGCGGCGACGTCCAAGAACGCCATCACCCTCTGCAGCTCCTGATCGTTGTCATCATCCACGAACGGTGCCACCGGGACGGCGTTCTCCGGCTGCAGAGCGTACGCATTGGGATTGTCGTCGACGATGACAGCGCGGTCCAGCGCCCGGCCGGTGGCGGCGAGATCCTTGACGAGCCTGCCGTCATCGGCGTCGCGGCAGGCACCGCGGTAGAGGCGGTGCGCGAACACCTCCCTGTCAGGGTCCAGGCGGTCGAGCACGAGGGAGGCATACTCCTGGAGCCCCGCAGTGAAGACGACGACCTCGAAGATCTCGGCCGCCGCGCAGAGGAACGCCTCCACGCCCGGGCGCTTGACGACATAGAAGGTGACCGCGTGGCCACCGATGACGGGCGCACGGTGAAGTCGAACCGCGACGGCAGTGGGTCCGTCTGGGAGTGGATGAGCGTCTCGTCCACATCCAGGAACAGCGTCCGCCTCTCCGGTGACGGCGACGGTGGGAGTGCCGCGGACTGCGCGCGGAACGCGGGGTTCTGCGAAGGCAGCGGCGGCGGCGGAGGAGGAGGGGGAGTCGAGGAGGAGCGGAGGTGCTGGAACCCCGGGAGAGAGCACCGTCGGGGCCTCGGGGGAGGGAGTGGTCGGGCATCGGATGAGAGAGATGGGGATTTTTTTGACGAGAGAGAGAGGCCCCGTGTACCTCATTTCAAAACGGAAGGTTGGGTGGGTCCTACTCGATTGGTCTGGCTGGGCCTGCTGGTTTGATGCAACCAGGTAACTGCACGTTGGACTAGGGCTTCCTATATTTATTGGAAGTCCTAAGCTCTAAATAGTATTTTATATATATATATATATATATATATATAACTATTACTCTGTAGCTGGCTAAAAAAACTTATTTTGTAGCCACTTTGAGTTACGATAATTACTATATTAATTTATAAGATTATAGTAACTCTTTACTAAGTGGTTTATTATAACATTACGGTAAATATCACCATGTGTTATAGTAACCCAACTATTGTAAATATGTATACATACTAGGTAGCGTGCCCGTGCGTTGCTACGGGATAAGCAAACTTTTATGCTAAAAATATACGGATCACATGATAAGATAACAATACTATGAAAAATAAATATCAACATTAAAGTGACATTTAACCCAAAAACCAAAGTTTATGCCCATGCGTTGCTACAAGAACGTAACTTATTAACAGGTTAGCGAGATCTTCCTCCTGCTTAACTTTAGAACTCCATGTCCTGCTTCCGAATACTTGCTGACTGATGTAGATCGTGTAGTACAGGCAATTTTCTATAACTTCCATGTGAGATGATTAACTCTCAGTTCAGAATGAACCAATTTTAACAGCGTAAATGGAAAGCCAGCAAAAGCAAGCCAAAAGCCCAAAATGAGATTGGTTGTACTTAAGGCCCATGTCCTAGTTGGTGTGGTTTGAACTGCCTAAACTCTGGAGCAATGATAAAAGTACACAAAAAAACTAAAACCAGGTTTAACTACATTTGCCAATGGACTATTTGGTGAATTCACTGGATTTTGGGGAAAACACTGGTTGAAAGCTAACATTGGAGTCTAGAGGGAAAGATGGACAAAAACTAACACTCAAGGCACTAAATTTCATAAAACCATTATATGCCATTGATCAAGTCAAAGAGAAAGATATGGTCAAGCACTGAATTTACAGTTCATGTCTGAAAAGCCAAAAATGAGAAGCAAAGGATAGATTAACTCAAATCTATTTTTCTGACACACTAAAACCCAGTGTTTGGTATGTTATTAGTTTGTTAGTGTGTGCTCTACTGCAAAACTGTAATAAAAATGTAATTAAAACATTAGATCTTCAGTTGTGTCCATTAAGCTTACCAAAACGAGCTTGTCGCCTTTAACTCACTCTTTCTACAGTCACACCCTTCTAAAATGACATAACACAAAGAAAAAATATGCTACTTGAATCAAGTGAATAGTAACAGTTTTCCTTAATATAGCCATTGTTTCCAAGGCAGAAGACTCAGAATGAAGAGAATAAAATAAAGCTAGGATATAACTTAAACATATGACCGACAATTTGTTTTCTGCAGAGATCCTACCATTAACTGAAAATAGGCAGCCAACTAACAATTTGTGTTCCTAGCCATACCATCAGCCTAACCATCACAGATCACCCTGAATGTGTGTATGCAAAGAAACTGATTTAGCAAGTGGAGGTACCTACTCCACGGAGAGCAGGACTGCAGCGATGGCAAGGCAGACTGCAAGCAACACCTTGATAGTCTTTATGTATTGAACAGACTAATAGAATTCAGAGTATGGGCTGCGTAGTGAGAAAAATAGTTGGTGTTTGGACAGGAAGACTGAGTGCCATGGAAAGAATGAATTATGTACATGCAAGTTTTGATGATGAAAAGCATCATCATCAAGTTTTGCTAATTTTGACTGCTCCTAGTTGGTTATATCAAACTATTTTCCTAATTTGACACCAAACAGAAGGAACATCATAACAAACCAAACATGAGACGATGTAGCAAGCAAGTAGGGTTGGAATTGAGGAGGAAAACAACTCACTCCAAATTGAGTAGGAAACTTATAGTCACCTGACAACAACACAAGAGCAGCCTAGAACCTTCCTCGGCTAGCCCTCATATGCTCGTCTTGTGCTTGTAGCTAGTGTCCTCCCTGCATAACAAAGCAAAACGAAACAAAGCAGACATTATTCCTAGATATAAAGGAACTCAGCTTAAAAAAATCAAACCGACAATAAAGTTACATATTTTTTTTTTCACTTTGGTAACGTCCCAAGTGGGCAGCTGTGAAATTATGATCATAAGAGGAAAATCATAGTATATACATCACTGAGATTATTTCACCGGTTCATGCATGAGTGATAGTAAGGCAGGACATATTCAATTGCCTATCCATGAGTGGTACTGGTAGGAACATGACGCTAATTCATCTATGTAATTTAAAGTGGCTACTTATGCATGACTTTGATGTTGTCCAAGAGTACTGTTCTATAATATTTATATAATTGCAGCATATAACTAATTGGTTCTTTTACCATCTGGCCCAACTGTCAGTAACTACCAAAAATAAAATACATTAAGACGAAAAAAGTTGCCCTCAATTAGTATGGAACAAGGATGATGTGTTAAACTCAATGCAACCTTCTTTCAGAACCATTTAAAAGCTTACTGAAAACAAAAAAAAATCTTGCTAGCTGTATTCCCAAACAAATCTCGTGCTGAGAACAATCCAGACAGTAAAAGAAAACAAAAAAGAAAAGCTAATACACTGTCAAGCAGAGCATGAGGTTTTCAATTAATAATAAGGAAGCAAAAAGATTCCATAAGAACATGGACTTCAAGAATGCCACCAGAACAAATATGTTGCGAACATAATTCATAACTTATGAGAATATTACCTACTGCAGTCTAATTCGAGAGTATCCAGCCTAATGAGGTTGCCTCAACTCTAACTGAATCGTTTAACCTTGTCAAATGAGACTTTACATTGTTTTGCTTCAATTATGAAATTCTCCTGCTGTGGTTGTGCCAATGCTTCCTTACGGGCATAATGTTGTGATGTCATAGAAGGAATTGTTTGAAAAGGGCATTGAGCAATTTGTTTCAAGCATGGCATATAAGAACTGAAGAGTATCACTTTTATATTCTCGAATCTCACACAGGATGTCAATGCTTTGGTTCACTTTTTAAAGACAAATGTTTATATATGAGCAAATCATGGCGCGTTAGTAAAAGACCTCTACAATCCAATAAATTAGATTGGTTCATATTCTTATCGCTTTTATCAGAGAAAAAATAATAATAAAGGATTAGGAAAATGCTGCTAACCTACATCTGGGCCAAATTAGAATAGAACACACAATTTCTGCAGTACTGATTATCGTCAGTTTTAGAACTCAAAATTAACAATCCAAGATGCAGAAGGATACCAAAGCTTGTTACGACAAAAAGAACACAAAAATTAGCAATCCTAGATGTAGGAACGCACAAAGCTTCGTCCGAGGCAACCATGTCTGCATCCAAACCTTCGATATTGCAACAGGGAGCAAGATGGGTAAGAATCAACATTGAGAGACATCAACGCCCGCCACCTTCCACGCTCCACCATGGCCGCCGCTCACGCCAGCCGCCGCGGCGCCCGTTGATGTTCGACGGTCCCGAGGCAGCGGCGGTCCTCGCGCTGCCGCTGCCGCCGCCGGCTCCGCCCCTCCTTCCTCCGGAGCCCCCGCCTCCGCCTCCGCCACTCTTTCTTCCAAAGCTAGCACCGCCTCTGCCTCTTGCCCCGCCGCGGCCGCTTCGGCAGGAAGCGCCCTGGAAGTGCGCGGCCACGCAGAGCAGCGCCAGCGTGCATAGCGCCCTCGTCCCGCGTCTCATGGTCATGGCCTCCCGCCCACCGAGGCACCAGGCTTGCACGGGCGGCAACCAGCGGTGGAGGCGCGCTACGACGATGCTGGTCTCCGGCTTTGGGTGGTCGCAGGCGACGCCGGCACATTGCGATGCTGCGTGTCTGCGGGGGACGCGAGGAGTGTGGGTCTGCGGGATTGCAAGCGAGATTTGCTCCTTCCTTTTTTGCAAGTGAGGGGCGTAGGCATCAAAGGTGGGGAGATTCTAGGAGGATAGGAGGCAGGACGAAGTTAATTGTTGCACCAATGGTGGAGAGATCGTAGAAGATTATCGTAAATTAGTATCGTAAGTGGAGGTGGATATATATATATACACGTACGTACCGGAGAGGCCACACGTATGGCTGCAACACAGCCAGCAAGGCCACATGCCCGACAGGCGCAGCAGGCCTGCCACCAGGCAGGCGTGCATCCACGCGGGCCACCTGGGGATGCCCTGCTGTACGAGATGACGAGAAGTTCGAGCACTCCACAGCCCATCACCGAGGGACAACAGTCCACCAGAGATACGATTTTTGTCCCGGGCCTTGTTTAAGTTCACACAAATCCAAAAAATTTTCAAGATTTCCCGTTACATCGAATCTTGCGGCACATGTATGAAGCATTAAATATAGACGAAAATAAAAACTAATTACACAGTTTGTCTGTAAATCGCGAGACGAATCTTTTAATCCTAGTTAGTTTATGATTGAAAAATATTTATCAAATAAAAACGAAAGTGCTACGGTAGCAAAATCCGAAATTTTTCCAGAACTAAACAAGGCCTGGTTCGTTTAAGGCCTTGTTTACTTCGAAAATTTTTTCAAGATTCTCCGTCACATTGAATCTTCGGTCGCATGTATGGAACATTAAATATAGACGAAAATAAAAACTAACTGCACAGTTTAACTGATTGGACCCACCCCATCTCTTTTGAGCATAGTTAGTCCGTTATTGGACAATGTTTGTCAAATAAAAATAAAATGCTACTGTAGCCAAAAACAAAATGCCTAAGACACGACTTCTATCTCGGTTCGTTAAACATCGCGCGCGCGGGAGAGCAGACGAAAAAATTTCGACCAGGTATAGAAAATCATAGAACAAAACCTATAATTTTCTTTTTTGGACGAAACATTTCTAGAGCTGTTTTTGACCTCAAGCTGCACTGCTGACCTGTAGCAAACAGGCCCGTCAGCACCCGAGTCCCGCTCCCGCACCCGCACCCGATCTTTTTCCCCTAAAATTTGAAATCACGACTGGGAGGGAGCCAGAACGACGCTCCAAAATTTTCCCCACCCAACCACTCGACTCCTGTCCCGTTCCGCTCAGCCGCCGCCGCCGCCGTCGCCGTCGACCGCACGAGATGCCACCGGCCGAGGACGCCCCACCGCAGACCCCGCCTCCCGCGCGCGGGACGGCGGCCGGATCGCGGGTGCTGCTGCAGTCGCCGCCTCCGGCGTTCCCGCTCGGCTCCAACGACGACCAGCAAGAGCGCGCCCGCGCCCGCGCCGCGGCGCGTGCCGCCTCCGTCCGCCGCCGATCCCTCGCCGCCTCCATCGCGCCCTCCAAGGATCCGCGCCACGACCTCCTCAACCGCGAGCAGGTCATGGACCTCTTCCAAAACTGTATCAAGCTCGCATCCGAGAACGTAGGTGCCTAGCCCGCCTCCCAAACCTAGCCCGCTCCCTTCCTCTCGCTAAGCTTGTTCGTTCCTTTCTTTTGCGGGGAAATTTTGGCAGAAAATTAACCAGAAGAACACGTGGGAGCTGGGCCTAATCGACCATCTGAGCGAGATCATCCAAGCGGGGGCGGACGAGGACGAGGAGACCAACTTTCAGAAGGTACCGACCTGTAAAGATATTCCATTTTCTCCTCCCTTTGATATTCTTACTAATCTGTCTAAAACGAGATTCGTCCACTGTATTTCAATTTGTTGGCAATAATGTGGTACTTTTACGGACCAGGCAAGCTGCACACTGGAGGCGGGGGTCAAGATCTATTCACTTCGTGTGGATTCGGTGCACTCTGAAGCTTACAAGGTGCTTGGCGGGATCAACCGTGCCGGAAGGGGTGAAGAGGCTGGTGAGGATCCACTGGAACTTTAATGGATTCTGATCTGTACCACTTTAAGTGCAGTTTTAGTTCTTTAGGGCTGTATCCAGTGCAAATTACATGCTTATGCTGTAACTACTCGAGTTAAAAATTCAAAAATATTGTTGAGTTTCACTAAACTGCTCTTATGCTATTATGGTCTTCTAATTTGGTGATTGCTGAAAAAGATTTGGAGAAAGGAAAAAAAAACAAAACCTGCACATTTTTGCTTCTTTAACTTAGTCTGCATCCAGTGCAATTGGTCTGTGCTGAGTATCACTAAACTTTGAGTTAAAAAACTCTAAAGTGAGTTGCATGCAGTATGGTTTTATGAGTTAATGAAACGGTCAATGTTCTAACTTGATTGGAAGATTATATATGTTTAAAGACCTTTTCATTGTTGCCCACGTTAGAACTGTCCTGTTTTCTGCTATTCCTTTGGTGAAATTGCTCAACTTACATTGATATGTTACACAGCTTTACACAACCTGTGCACTCACAGATTATGAACCTTCTGCTAAAGACTATTAATGAAATTGGAGCATTTGCTCTTTTCTTACAGTTTTTGTGCTTAAAATTGTTTTGCACTCCTGTTTACTTTATTAATATAATGCTGTTTCATGATGATGTTCTGAGTTGGTTGTTGCCATTAAAGATTTGGATGAAGGCAGCAATGTTGCACCTGCACAGGATGAAGGCATCAACAAAAAGGATGCTGATAGGAGGGTACATCATTTTGAATGGAGTGCTTATTTCTTCACTTCCATTCTGCTTCATTATGTTAATGCCTTTTCGTTCGTGCAGATTTCACCTGCTTCAACGTTGGAGTCATCATTTGAGGCTCTCAATGTAAAGAAATTTGATGGTAAGTTTCAAGCTTATTCTCACTATGCTCTTGTTGAAAACTGTTCTACCATGGTGCTGAAATCTGTGCTTACTACTAGTTGCTTTCACGGTGGATCCTCTATACCATCAAACTACTGCTCAGTTTGATGAAGGTGGGGCAAAGGGCCTTTTGTTGTATAACCTTGGAGTTTATGGCAGCTGCCGTGTGCTGTTTGATTCATTTGAAGCTCCAGACAAATGCATCTTAAGTGATATGCAAACTGAGCAGGCTGAGGCAGTTGACCTTTCATTTGCTAAAGGTAATATCATTAGTCTGTTACTTGCTTCTCTTTATGATCTTTGCATCTTGCTTTCAATGGGGTGTCAGTTAAGTTTCTACCTTGGACAGAGCAAATTGAGGAAATGGTCACTGAAATGCGTCTATGTAATGATATTTCTCCAACCCTAAGGGATATTGTTGCACAATTTGATGAAGAAAACCAAAGGCCATCACATAGGTTATCTCCTGGGCAAATGCCAGTAATGGAAGATCCGATGGATGATGATAATGAAGCAGACGATAATGATAGCATACTACCTGATTCTGGAACTTGGGATTTTGGTGGTTGCCATGACCATGAGGATGCATATAATGAAAACTGCAACCCAATGGATTCCATCTCAACAAACTACCAAGAGGTATTTTCCTGCAGACTAGGTAAAATGTGGCAAAAATAGTCATGGAAGTACTAGTTAATTGTAGAACATATTCATATATTTCCAAAATACTTGTGTCCACTAAATATGTTGCTACAATTTGATGCTTACTACAGATTCTCTGTTTGCCATCCATCTAAATATGTTGAGATTGAATTGCTGGTCAAAACTTATTTTACCAATATGTCCATATGCAGGAATTCAATGAATACACTGTTGAAATTCCTCAGGGTACTATTGTAGATGAAAGGCTTGACAAAATTGCAGATCTTTTATTACTTGGCATGGGCTCTTCAAAAGCAAATGCTTGGGCAGGACCTGAGCACTGGAAATATCGGAAAGCTAAAGGTACTGTCTTCATACGTAGTCCTCTTGGGTTTTTATCAAGGTAGCATCGTTTAATGTTTGAGCTTGCATTTATCTAGATTTGGAAGCTGTCCCAACTTCATCTGGTGATTCAGAAATAACAAATAAGATGAAGAAAAGATACAAGGATAAACCTGACATTGATTTCACAAAAGCATTGGACAATGAGCATCCAAATATCTTTTCACCTCCCAAAAATCCAAAGTCATTAGTATTGCCTGTAAATAGGGCTATGTGCAGCAATAAACTTCCAGAAGATTGCCATTACAGGCCTGAAAGCCTTGTGAAATTATTTCTTCTTCCAGATGTTTTGGTAATGTTTACTTCTCTTGATTTTTTTCCTTCTCAATGATCTGTAGTACCTTTTGAGAGACAATGACCTATAATTTGTAATAACTGTTGGAACTCTTTTTTTGTAGTGTCTTGCTAAGAGAAGAAGAAAATCACTTGGTAAGTTTCACAAAATTAGATATAAGTGACGGAATTTGCTTGTTAATTTTATCAGTATACATGCTATTAAAAATCTGCCATATATAATCAAGAAGCCTTGAAGCAATCTTGAATCTGGGAAACCATTATTTAGCAAAGGTGTGCCCAGCCTCATTTGTTTTTGTTGTTTGCTGGGGGTGGTGCGGTGGGGGTTGTCAATTTCTGGATCCTGAATATGCAAGCAAGTTGATAATTGACACTATATGGAGAAACAAAACTTTGCAGTTTATTCTACTTACATGTTACTCCCTCCATCCTTATAAGGTGTCATTTGACTTGGTGCGGTCTTTGATATCACACTTTGACTGTTAATTTCACTTATAAATTAATATACTCCCTTCATTCAAAATTATAAGACATTTTGGCTTTTCTAGATACATTGCTTTTACCATGTATCTAGACATAGTGTATATCTATCTAGAAAAGTCGAAACGTCTTATAATTTGAAATGGAAGGGGTAGTAAAATTTATGGAAACAAAAGTTTGAGCATTAGAAAGTATTTCTAAATACAAATATGATATAACCACTTTTGTAGTACAAACTATTCATACGATTGGATTTTTGTCAAAGATAACAATGTTTGCATTTTGGAATCTGTGCATAACTTATATCTCGGTGCGGAGAAAGTAGGTAGCATCCCAGTGAGCTGTTACTTTTTTGAACCAATGTAGTATGTTCATTCCAAATTGCAAGTCGTTCTAACTTTTCTAGATGTATCTAGACATCTAGGTGTAGTTGCACAACAAAAGCTTATTTTTTAAGATTTTTCATTCATCTGTTACAGTTCAACCATGTGAGTGCTGAGTGCTGACATTTGTATTTTAAAATCTTCTATTGCCAATTTCTGCATTGCATTATTTTCCTGATAAATACTGTTTCTATGTAATACATTTCTTGTTGTAGACGCTCCAGTGGATAATGATGATGACTTTATCCCATCTGAACCTTGGGAAGACGACAACTTTTGCACTGATCATGTTGATGAAGGACATGTGTGTAGTGATGTAGAAGAGCCTGTAAATCTTATCAATAAACCGAGACAGGTGAGTTCTTTGTTCTATTTGTTTCCTTTTAAGATATCTGTTTCCCCTTGGGAACTTGTTTATTTGACAATTACATGGTGTTTTGTTTTGCTATTTTTCTGTATGGCACTTTACCCCTCCATGAATTGGTCAAAGGCAATAGAAAAAATAACACAAATATCTCCATGAATTGGCACTTTACTTGGGTCTTGAGGTCTCCCCCTACATTCTGAGCCCTCAAAATTTTACATCAACTCCAGCAATAGCACCTACATCATTGCCCTCCAATTCATGGGACCCACCAAGCCACCAGTCATTGGGTATAGTGTTTTTTTCTTCTCCCTCCCTCGTCCGCTAGAAGAGCCCGCATTAGCGGAGGAGGCCGAGGCAAGGGGAGTGGCACTGGGAGGAGGCCACGCACCATGGGGTCCACACTAGGGGAGCAAGCGGCATGGGGAGGTTGACATGCTGGAGGGGAGCAACTGCGCTGTGCCAGGGAGGAGGTAGCCATGTCGAGAGGAGAGGGAGCCACACCAGGGAGGATGTGTTCGTGCCAGAGGATAGGGTAACCATGCTGGTAGTGAATGCCAGGAAGAGGTAGCTGAGCCAGAATGGAGCTTGTGTTGGAGGGAGGCTGGTGCCAAGGATGCTTTATCTGTGTCGGGGAGCAGGGACCTCGGGACGATTGGAGGCTAGGGTAGAGGGAGGCCACGCTGAATATGAGGCTTGGGGAGGGGTTAGAGTCAGTGTTCGCCTAAACGGCCGTTTAGACCGTTTAAACGCCGTGTAAACGCTACACAATGATACACCGTTTCCGTTTAATCATCTGTTTAGTCCGTTTAATTGACCGTTTAGCCCGTTTAATGGACTGTTTAGCCCGAATAATGGCTAAACGGCAGGTGACCGACTGTTTACCGTTTAGCGTTTAGGAAAACATTGGTTAGAGTGAAGAAAAACATAAATAGGCTATGTTTGGAACCGCTTATATGAAAATCGATAATCTGATCAGGATGATCCAAAAAATTTAAGCATAGAGAATCAAGGTGTTTGGTAATCCTGATCATTGTGGCAATCCTGAGTGTAAAAAGACTTATACCCTTCTTCCTCAAATCCCACCCGTTTCCATCAGTCACCAATGGCTGCCTCCACAGCTTTGTCCTGGGACTGCCCCTCACCACGCTGCTGTCCACGGCTGCCTTGCAGAGAGAAGGGAGGCACGCCGGTGCAGGACTGGGAGTGCCAAACCGAGGGAAGATGGGAGGGAGGGAAGGTCCAGCCGCGCATGGGCGTTTACCGGTGTGGGAGCTAGGAATGGTGGCTCATGGAGCAGTCTGACCGTGCGAGTGAGGGAAGAGGTAATGGCTGGAAATCGGCCCGCAGTGGACGAAACGCGAGGGATTGCTCGCAGCAAAGAGATCTCGAGTAGTTCAAAGGGAGATTGTTACAACTGCTGTGGTGAAAACAATTGAAAAATAATCTGCATGTTTGGTTGGGATTCTTGCTTATTTTGCTCTACACTCCAATTCTGATGGCAGAAGTAAAAGGGCAATTCTGGAGGAGGGTTTTTTTGCCCCTCAAAAAATAGAGTAGGACCTTGGATATGGGCCATACTGGAGTTGCTCTTAGTTGAAGGGCTAATGTTCCTTTTTGATAGAAAAACTACCCTATCAACTTCAAAGCAGCAACTTAATGTTGCATATACGTGGTATATCAATAACTTTGGTTATGACCAAGTTTGAGCTGATGCTTGTTTGTTTCTTGAACCAAAGGTCAACAAGATTGATATACAGTATGACAAGGTATCAAAACAAGTGGATGTTCATGCTTTAAAAGAAGTGCTCTGGAATCACATCCAAGCATCTTCTGAGACTGATTGTCAGGTAAGGCAAATGCTTGTGTTAAATACTGTCATCAATTATTTCGTATACTTGTGTCTTAATCATACATCTGAGAGTAGATGAGCTGTGGCATCCCATAGGAGGACTATATGAAGAAGAGATATTTGAAAATTTTAGTCATTTACAATACAGATGATTACTAAACTCTTAAGTAATATTGTGGTAGCTTATAGTACTGGTCAATGGATAGCACTACAGCATCTAAGCAAAAACAATATGTTGCCAACCGTGCTGGCATAATGATCCATTGTCAAAACGATACAATTACTAATTATTGGCTCTTGTTCCGGAATTGTATTTGAACAAACATTTCATGTTTGTGAAATTTGATTTTTTTAGCATACTGTAAAAGTTGATGCAAACTGTTTACTAATAATAACAAGCAGGTGTATCGATAACAACCTAATGATTATTCTTGATAATTAGGGGAATATTGCACTGTTTTCTTATCCCCACTAATTGCCAGCACTGTCATTAATGGGAACATAAAACATATTTTTAAATAACTCTACTATGTTGCAATAAGCTTCTAAGTGCTGATTCTTCCGCCAAAGGGTGTCTAGCACTCTAGCCTAGTGGTTAGAGCACCTGGGTAGTATCTAGCACTAGCAGGCCTGGCTTCAACTCCCTTTGGGAGCAAATTTAAAGAGGTCTGGAATAAAAAAATATATAGGTTGGGTTTTCCCTGCTGACTTCGATCAAAAAAAGTGCTGATTCTTTTTTTCTAGAATACGCAGGAGGACTGCGTATCATTGCATTAAGATAGAATAAAAGCAGGCTCAGATAGCGAAAACAAACAACCACACCACAACACACATACACCTCCCTCAGGTTTTTACATTTTCAAAAACGCGCCTGTTCACAACCGAAAAAGACGACCAAAACCACGACTACAGGAGCTGCTGCTCTCCACCACGGCTAGCAGGAACCAGACCTCTAAGACTCTTGGCGCCTGCCAACATCCAGTGATCAGCCTCCTCCTGTGCAAGGAGAAGAGCACGATCCAACCTGGGCAGGACACTATTAAACACTATGTCGTTCCTTTCCTTCCAAAGAATCCAAGCCCCTAGCATGACCAGCGAATTAAAGCCTCGCCCAACAACCTTGTTGAAAGTGTTTCTAGCTTGCTGCCACCAATCAAAGAATCCCACCGTACTTGGTTGAGGTGCAACATCTGGTAATCCGAAACGACGGAGTAGCTGGTGCCAAAATTGCCGCGAGAAGACACATGCACAAAGTAGGTGCTGGATAGTTTCATTCTCCTGGTCGCAAGTGCTGATTCTTCCCTTGTATCACTGTGACCAATTTGGCAAATTTGTGAAGTTACTGAAGTGTCCTTGGTTATTTGGCATACAATACAATAAACTAAAGAGATTCAGGAAAAGAAACTTCTCGCATACATAAATCTTTTGAGGCAGCAACATGAGGCCATGGCAGGTGTAATGGTTAAAATTTTGTACTCAACATAGGCCATTCTTAGTTTTTATTGACAATTTCATATCAATAGATTTCAATTATAGCTACTCAGTTTTTAGAGGCAGTTGGCCAGAACCACTCAGTCCAAATAGGCCATTCTTGATTTTTCTTGTTTGTGACGATTATTTATAACAATACAACATTTGATTTGCTCTTTGCCCGGCAGGAAAGAGAGGAAACTGGATCACCGCTGCACCTCTCTCAGGTGTTACATGACCTTCCAAGCAGCAACCCAGATGCTGTAACAACTGATATTTCGCCACACCTGTATTTCATCTGCCTTTTGCATCTGGCAAATGAGCACAGTTTGAAGCTGTGTGACCGCCCCACGTTGGATGAAGTCGACATATACATGCCGACTTCACCGATTGTGAAGTAAACCATGCTGCGGTTCAATGTGTTGTATGTGGTTTTGCCATGGAAGCCACCTGCATTGCATCATGTAATATATATATATATCCTCGCTGCTATTTTATTCATAACTGTCGTACCGGGGATGCTAGGAAAGTCAAGCGGACCCGTACCCAGTAGTAGATTTCCTTAAATGAGGTTTCTCTGATCTGTTGATGCTATTAACTTAAGCTTTTATCTTGTTTATCGATGGACTGAGATAAAATATTTGACAGCCTAGACTAACACATGATTAGCAGTTTCTGCTGATGGTATAGAATTTCTGGCTATTGGGCAGTGATCTCAGTTCATTTGAACGTTGATTACTTCTGAAAATCGCAACATGTCTCCGTTGCTGCTAACGTGACTCGTGACATGCTCACAGCTAACTGGTGAAAGCCTATAAATTAAATGAAAATATAGTTTTGAAGCAATGATGTTCTGGTACATATCTCGATGTATTTGAATTCATTGGTTTGAATTATGGAAATTCTTGATTGGAATACAATGATGGTGGAAATGATACTGGATTGACTTTTGGGTCAATGGATCTGGTCTTTCTATGATTACAGTTAAAACAATGCCAAATATTGAATAGCAACATCCAGTCTAAATATGTTCGACCTTACAATCATAAATTTTGCACCCATATTGTAATGGTCAATTCAGACCGTGTGGATAGAAAGTAATATGATATTGATATACGTATATATTACAACAGATCATACACCTATAAACCAGTACCTCCAAGGACTAAAGTAGTAAACCTGATGAAAGTACACTACAGAGTACAGATCAAAAATCGATCATCGGAATCAAATATATGAAAGTGAACTTGGTTCGCTGCCCAAGCTTAGTGGTCACTCAAACTCGAACTCGCCAATACCCTTTTGACCAGCAAGGATCCTTGAGATCTGGAGGCCCCGGCTAAATGCCTGGTTAAACAGCAGCCGTGTCTGGAATTCAGAGACGAAGGGGAACCATGACAGGAAACCGATGGGCAGGAAGAGGATGAGACCCATTATATTCTCGTATGACCTTCCGAGCTCCATGATGGAGTCCCATAGCATGGTCCTCCTAATCAATGGTGAGCATGCTTGTCCAATCTGTAAGCAAGAAATCATAAAAATAATTAGGCAATACTGAGACAGATGGAGATCAGGTCAAAATTTGCTGTTAGAAAAAAAAATATTGGTACTTATAATATGATACAACCACCTAACGTGTTCTTGACCAATGCACTTTCCGATCAACTGCATCTTTATGATTCATTGATTCTTTACTCATCATGGCATTGAACTATTTTTACATAGCCTCACCCTGCAGTAGCCGCAGCACACTAGAGTATTTTTTTTTTCTAGTTAATTCCATGAGAGAGTTACACAGGCACTCTGTTCTTTTCCCTCTCTTGTTTGTTAGGCACCATTCATTTGTGTGCAGGTTGGAATGTTGTTTCAGCTTTTAACTAGTTTTTTTTATATACATAAAAAGCTTAACTACCAAACTACTTGGTAAATGGAGTGCTTCACTCACCAGAAGAAGACACCATCCAGTAGGCAAGTATCCAAGGATACTAGCGAAGACATCAGAAATAGTAAGGTGTAAGACGACAAATAGGACTGCCATCACAGAGACAAAGCCAAGGAAGAGAAGGCCCTTGAGAATGCGGAACATAAGCTGCAGGTCTGTTCCAAATTTCTGTCGCCCTATTGAAACCATCTAAATAAAAGGAAGAATATGCAGTCAGTAAGAATTTAAGCACTCCGGTAGCTAAGACCAAATGGAAGGCCATAGTCTTTACCTTCAGCACTACTAGAACAAGGAGCATAACCACCCATGACACTCCATATACCTAGAAATAAAAAATGGCATGACATAAAGATAACAGGTAAAGATTATAAAAGAGAAACAAACCAGATCATCTTTGAACAGGTTACCATAATGCTTTTGTGGTGATCTGCTATGTTCAGATGGTAGACAATACCATACTGGTAGATCAAAAATCGAAGTGAAAGGATGATTTCCAACAGAAGGGCTCGGATGCTAGTCTTCCTGAGGTGATCTTGCTCACTTAACCACCAAGCTTCCCAGCTCTGTTCCACAGACATGCCAATACCCCCTCGGTTACCCATCCACTTCCTCCAATCTGTCCAGTCATCAACAGTCTTCTGCCACTCAAAGCACGATGGATTGAAGATAAATGGCGCGAAGAGCCATGAAGCAACAAGGAACCACATGGAGCAGGTGACAAATAGGTATAGGCTTGAGCTGCGATAGGATCTTCCGTAGACTAGATATACAACCAAAAGTATCAAGAGTTCCAGTCCTTTAACAAAGTGGCTCCGGGAGTACATACGATAATTTTCAGCAAACTTTGCATGGTACACAACGAATCCACGGCCTGTAGGTCTGTATTTTGCACCACCATGGAGTATTGTTCTCCCATAGTAGTGGGTTTTGGTGCCAAGCTGGAATGTGAAGAACACAGAGGCCAACTGAAGCTGCATGATTACAAACTCTCCTAACGCTGTGCGGAACCCTTTCTCTAAGCCAACTTCCATGACCATAGGGAGGACAAGCAGCAAACCTAGCTGGAAAATAGACTGTGAAGCCAGTGCATTTTCGAGAGCCTTGACATTCTGCTGATTCCGTGCATCCAGCATAATAGATCTTTCCAGACCACTCATAACCAGATAAAGCCTCCCATACAAAAACACATAGACAGTAAGCACAGTAACCTGAAACAAGGAGCTATGGATCAGTATCATAAAACATTGGGGTGGGCATACAACATTTAGATACAAGTTTAAACTCTCTCAATCATGACACTTTGATTTTGCACAAGGACACCAAAACACACACTATCTTTGTTGATAATAAAGAAATACTCAGGAAGCAATTTCAACATATTTTAAGATGGAAGACTATCAATTTTTACTGTTTGACAATTCAGCATGCTGTTGAGGAAACAATGACATAAGGTCAGATTAACTCTACTTCTGTTCCAGCAGCTGGGATAACTCAGAATTAATTTTTGTCCTTTTAACTTTGCAAAAAAGACCTTGTAGTTTAGGTTTTCTTTAAATTCCAGTAGAGCTCTCCTTACTTTTTGCATAGAAGGAAGAAAAATTCATAGTGTGATCTTTGATCATAAGGTTTTAGATATGATTTATTATTATAGTTTCTTACCATGCTGCTAAAATAGAACCCAACTGTAGTAAAATAGAAAGATAACATTCTGTAGAAGTCAAATCTGCGTCCAAGCCGATAAATGTCACGGCTTAATGTTTGTTCACCGTTGCCGTTGGCCACCTTAGCTTCGAAGCTAGAAATCTGATTCATCCCCACATCACGCCCCTTACCAACTTGCATGTATTCGTGATGTGTAACATTTCCTCCTCTCATGGTTGAATTAAAACCTATGAATATCAAGTTTTGTAAGTGCTGACAAGTTAAGGAACAAGCGCAAGTTATTTCAACAAGATGCATGTACCTGAAAAGATATCTTCACTCAGATTTATAGTCTTTGAAGCTTTACTTATGCCTCCTCTGGTGATATGGAAGAGTCTATCAAAAATATCTGGGTGGCCATAATGGAACCGAACCCTGTTTCCAAGCAACCATGAACAACAAAAACACATCCTTGTCGCAATAAGAGAGCAATAGCATGATGGGAAGAAAATGTGCATTTTGTACACACAGGAACAAACATGAAAAATACAAAAATCACTCATTCAAAATCCAACGCCCTCTGGCTATGAGTCATTTAAAATCAGTCATAAAAAATATCAAATCAAGGTATTTCGATTTTAATCTTGAAATTATATTAATTATGTTTGTAGTATCATCTTCAAGCGAGTTTCTCTTCACTGCAGCAAACACACAATCCTCTCTTGTTCTCTCTAGAGCCCGAATCCCAGAAACTCATAATATTGGTCCCGATAAGCCCCAATTTACAGCTTCTTCTCCACTAATAAAACCAACTCCTTCAACTAAAAAAATAGGATTCTGTGTAATAAGTTGTTGATATTCAACACAGAAATCTAAACATTTATCCATCCATCCATAAGGGAGATCAGCAGCTACCCCTACGATGCGAAAGTAATTATGCATCACTCGCATACCTGTAGCAGCTTCAAATAGGTCATATATCAATTCTCTCTCTCTCTCTCTAAAAATGTAGAAAAAAGGAGTCTGTGCCCTGAGATCCGCCATAAAAGGTCCAAGACATAACAAATGAGAAGTTATACGGTTAATTCTAACATAATTACTCTACTATAGCTGGCTTTTTGGGGCATTTGAATATTCTCCAAGAATTCTGGTAAATTTACCATTATTGCTTCTGTAAACATAGTAGCTAAATAATCCCATCGTGTTACATAAGGCAAGTATTGTAGAATACTTCTATTTTCTGCAATTTTTTCCACTCTGCAGTTTCAGTAGATTGGAACACCAAAACAGTTCGATGTTATCCTGTTCCTTTCTTTTGTTTCTCATTCACCGAATCAACAGAATGAAAGAGTGATATCAAATTAAAAGGAAAAAACAGACAGAAAGAGCAAGATAACAGCTTCAACATCGATGCTGACAGCAGTATGGCAGTATATACACCTCTCCGCCCCCCAGAATGGACCTGCAGTAGACTATAGGCCAACTGTTCTTGCTTATGGAGACTAATGTTCAAGACAAGATTTTTTTTTGCGAGCAGTGTGTTCAAGACAAGATTGCTATTTGGAATGAGTAGGAACTAAAATTTTGAACAAACAATTGTGTTATACTAATTGAAACCCACACTGTTTATTAGAGGAATTATCTGATCCAAATTTTGGACTCTAACTCTTAAAGACTTCATCTCTATTTACTCCCATCTCCAATTTGGAATAGAAATAGTATCCTATCACTAACAACAGGACCCTATCTTGAGCCTCTTTTAAATCGTATTAAGGTCTTATCAGAATCTAAATGTGAGTTCTCACTGAAGGAAAAAAAGGCACACATTCATATACTTCAGCCTTGAGGTATACCCCATACAAAACCAGAAATACAAATAACGGTTCCCCATCAACATGGTTTAGCACATGCTCCCTCCGTTCCAAATTATAAGACATTTTGGCTTCTCTAGATACATTGCTTTTATTACGTATCAAGACATAGTGTATACCTAAATGCATAGCAAAAGCTATGTATCTAAAAAAGTCAAAACGTCTTATAATTTGTTATTGAGGGAGTACATACAATTTGAATAAATCTTCATTCAGAAGGCGTGTGCGTGTGCGTGTGTGTGTGTATTATGTATCTATAGCTATCTGTTCTATTTATGGCCCTCTGGAACTGTGGAAAACAAGAGGTATGGGATAAATAGTCCAGATAACTCTAGCTATCAGTTCATACTCAAGCTTAACATATACCAATGTGAAATAAAAGATAGATTTGCATACTTGAGAGGATTTGCCAGAACTCTTTGCCCGATAGTAACAAAACTGGTCTCTTGATTGGACATAAACCAAGCCAGTGAAGAAACACTAAAATAGGAACACAGCAATGTTATTAGCACTTATACCTTGCGAATAAATGGCATGAACAAGACACTTAAACAAATCTTTAGGTATATGGGCATACCTTCCAGTAAAAATGTGCTCACGTAGGCCTAATATAGTGGGTTCGCTCTTCCCATACTTTCTACTCTCAAACTCCTCCAGCACATTTCTCATTTTAAATGCTTCCTCGATATAATTATCCTATGGAGTAATTAAAATAAATTAGTAGTACTTTATTACAATGTGTACCATGTGGAATTCAAAACTAAACCTGATTCATATCAATGGCCTGAAGTGCTTCTCCCCTGGTGAAGATTATAGCATGATTCTGGTTTTCAGGTTTTCCCTCTCCAATATCTGTTGGTTTGCCAGGAAGCTTTATGCGGTAAATTTCCTAAAACAAAATTTGCAGCGTCAAGCATGAAAATGGCATCTGATTTAATCATGTGTACACAGAAATAACACGATGTTGCTAAACCTGAGCATTTAGATGCATGGATCGGTGTAGAAATCTTATATGAAACTACTTTTATATATCACACATTAGTAAAAGATCCTTTTGTAGGACTGTAACCTTAGGAAAACATTATTATTGTTACGACATAGTTGACTCAAATTGCAAGGAAATGTATAATAGAAGGCTTGTCAACCAAGCCAGTCACAATGATTTGATTTTTGTATAACTTCATTTACCAAATCCAAAAGATTTGGAAATGAAATGAGTAAAAATTCGAAACTTGTATTACTCTTTTAAATTTATCTGACAAGTACCTCATCATACTTTTCACCACCTTTGACAAGAACGGAATAATACGTCTTCTCAGTTGCTCCATTTCCGGTTGGAGCTTCGACCTCATCAATGAAAGCAACTCGTAGTGATGGGTTTCTGTATAATTTACAAGTCAGATGGATTGGAGCAAGCTTACTATGTAGGTATAGAGCATTAGTTTCTGTACATTATCATGAGATTGAGGATATTCTGATAGCGGCTTTTGTCTTTTGAATCCTTGGACGTCTTTTGCATGCCATAGACTTGACATGAGACAACATAGGTGAATTTGATATCAGCAATAGCTTGTGCCATTTCAATACTAGATTGCAACTCTCGATAGGATTCTATTAATCCGTCTTGGTCAAATTTAGCTACAAAAAATAAACGTAGAATCAAACATATAATGATACATGGATTGGAAAAAGAAAACATGAACTTTTTTTTTGGTGAAACGAAAACGTGAACATATTAATCTTACCAGGATCTTTCGTATCTTGAAGGCATTGGATTTCAAGTGCCTTCCTGTAGTACATCATTCCTCTCACTAGCAAAGTAAAAACAAAGAAGTTAGAGAACACGTTATATTTTGATGAACCACAGGATTGCACTAGTCATTTTACCTGTTCTGGTGAGTGTTTGACCCCTATAAGACGCCCAAGGACAGATCTCATCCATCCTATCTTTAAGTTCTTCTTCATCCTTTGGTTTAAAATCTATCCTCTCAAGGAAGTTCCTAAATTCATCTATGGGCACAAGTCATGCTGAATCATTTCCTAACAGCAGAAATAATTATCTCGCACAGTTTTAGGTCTAGCATCTGCAAAATACCTGGATATATTTTCCGTAGGTAGAACAGTATTGATATACCATCCTCATTTTTCTTACGAAGATCTTCTGGGGAAAAGAGCACCTCCTCTTTGAAATATGGAGTTAAAACACTGGTGCAAAAGCAGAAAAGCAATTAAAAAACTATCAGAAATAAGAACTTGTAATGAATTTAAGGAAGTGTTATAATGTCAAGGAATGATTTGGCATAAATATGCTAGCTCTGAAAGCTATTGCTGACTTCTGAAAACAGTTTCAAACTGAGTGCCAAGAAGGCAAAGAGCCAAAAAAAAAAACCTTTGATAACATTAAATGATGCAGAAAAGGGAGTCCACACGAGTTAGGTTGCCTACCTGAAGGACATCATGCTACGGACAGGTGGTGCCCTTGGCATTTTCATAAAAAGTGAGTTTGCAAAAAAGGTGATCCTACGCCGAGCTTCCAAGTTTGTTGGTACATATATGGCAGATTCCTTTGTTGTCAACAACAATTGAAGCCTAATGCACTGTTCACACAGAATATCACTAGATAACATACTGCTCCTAATTATGTAAACAATATTGCTAAAAAGTGTAACTACAGAAAAAGTTTCTCCAGGAGCCTGACCTTTTCCTTCCAAGCAACATCCTTCAATGAGTCCAGATTTAAATTTGCAAACAGTTGTTTTTGGCCCTCGTCCTTCAATATACTGCAAGAGGAGAGAGAGAGAGAGAGAGAGAGAGAGAGAGAGAGAGAGAGAGCCATCAGAGACTATCTAAGTATCTATTTATCTGCTCATGTCAAAATAGAACTTACCCTTGTCCATTTTTCATAATATCCTGTGTGATAATTTCCATTATATCCTGTAACAGATTGGCAATCTGTGTGTTATTGTTTACAGGATCGTTCTCATCATATTTCTTCTGCAAATGGAACAAAGATTTTTTTGGAAATGCAAAAATAGCATTTAGTACAGAATATATTTATTTAAGAAAAGAAAAGGAGTAGGGGTTACTAGTATGGTGTACCAGTAGATCTAGCAACTTATCAAACTTAACACTTAGCTGAGGAAGCTCATCCAATCGGAATTCTTTCACGAGTGATCTCCGGTGGATGCTATCTTTGATGCTTTCACATATTCTATCAACAACTCTATAGCAACGTGAAATGCAATACCAGCTAAACAAGTTAGCAAAATTACAAAACCAAGAATCATTTTGGGGGGGTGGGGGGAGAGAAAATGGCTTACTTCTTATCACTTTGTTCAACTATAATGCTGTAAAGGATATCTAATAATGTCTCGTAACACTCTATTACAGCATACTCAGTATAAGGATCCTGCTTTATCCTCTTCATGAGTTCTTCATCTTTTTTCTTGACACTCTTTGCCATGTCAAGTGCAATTGGAATCTAAATACAAGATATCTTGGTAATGAGCAGAACAGAATCCCACAGGGTTATATAGCAATACAGTAGTGCATAATGTGTGTACCTTACTGGCAAGAAGGAAAGGAGGCCACTGAAAAACACTTGTTTCACCACCAGATGATGGAACAACCAATAGATTTTTCTCCCTGTAGATAAAGGAAATCCATCATTTTAAGGTGTGCCACGTTCAATATAAAAAATCAAGAAAAATTAACAGCAGTGGGAACCTATTGCTTAGTAAGTCCTCTTCTCGCAATGAGTTAATAAACGCATTCCATATGTCAGCAAACTTATCAAAGGGTGGGTTTTTGTCCTCCTGGTGGAAAAAGTTCATTAAATCCACTATTAAGTCCATTAGAACAATGGCATAACAAGATGGATACAAAAAATTAGCACAACCAGACCTCATCTCGTTTCAAGCGACTACCATGATTAGGTACAAGTTTTTTGCCGAATGCTCTTGGAATTGCCTCAAATCTGGATCTTAACATCCCAAGGGTTCGTATCTTCATGGTAAACATTATGCAAATTTTAAGATTACTAAATATAGAATGTCAGCACTCCAAGGGTACACTTAGTCTCCAGGTACCAACCTCACCCAAGCGGCTGAATGCACCATATACTCCACCACAAATTGTGGAGAAAATGGCATACCATATTTGTGTGTCCATGAAGTATACCTGCATGGAAATTTAAATTAGGGGCACAATCTCCCCTCCCCCCCCACCCCCAAGAAAAAACTTACATACCATGACAATTGGAGCCCATACAGTAACCACAACACCTAAATTATGCCGCACTGTGAAAATCAAGCATCTTCTCAGTGCTACAGACTATGCAGAGGAGTAAGATATAAATATAATATGCTAGAGTATAAAAAATGATCTTACAGTTTGGGAAGAATTCATGCCACTCGTAAGGCGGCCTTTCCAGTGACATGATTATCCTGGTTGGTTCAACTAGAGGTGCAATCTGCCAATGGTAAATGAGCATTGGAAATCTCAGTAATTATTGCACTAAAGATATACTAGAAGATTAAACTCTATTAAGTAACAAATGGGTTACACAAAGCAATGGAAATTTTTAAATTGGGATTTCATAGAAAATTGTCCATGTGTGGCAGTGTAATCTAATGTCAAAGAGATGCTAGAATCAGAGCACATTCTAACAATAAAGAGAATTATCAACATAATATAAGTTGAAGTTACAATCTTCGTGATTTTAGTGCTATGATATTGCAAGCAACATGCTGTTGGAAATAATCCTGTGTGTCTAGGTGCATGCTAGTGTCTAGGTTCATAGCATTTACTTCTTTTTTTTTTATTTCAGTATGGACTAGTAGGCTGGTTAGTTGGGTGATGTTTTGCATTAATTAGGAGGATGTCACAGCCATGACTGTAGCTCTTGGCTGCCCATATATATGAGAGAAAAACAGAAAAGGCTAAGTCAATTCCAGCCACCAAAACCATTGTGCTCGTGTGAATTCTTGGGTATCCTGTAAAAGGCATATTTGCCTTTCACATGCTACCAATAGTAATAAAAGGATAGTATTCTTTATACCAACCTCAACATAATAACTGAAGGCGAGCTTGCATATAAGCAGTAGAATCCAGAACGTAGTGTACCTGGTTTTATGTAAACAAAAATAGTATTAGATACAGATGGTAAGAATGAAAAGAATAGGTGGCAAGAAAATGTGATCCTTACTTAAGAAGTGAGCAAGTGTCTTCATACATGCCTCGAGCAACATATAACTTTGGCTGATTAGAAAAACAAAATTTGTGAGATGTTATTCTGTTAAGAACTTATGTACATCAATATAGTTATAAATATACAAAACCTTACCTGGGTCCACCATAAAAGAAACCTTATAATGCGAGAATTTGAGCGCTCTAAGACCCGTCGAATTGGTAGAAACATGAAAAACAGGGCACTGAATATGTTTGGTAACATGTAAAGGGCAACAGCATAATTATAAATTGATTCATTCTGCAAATTTATCCAATTGCTGACGAACTTCACAAGGCCTGTGGGATTTTGAATAGAGCTTGAGTATGTAGTAGGAAGAATTATCAACCAGGCAACAGCTACAGCAAATTTCAGGATATATCGTATCCTTTGTGAGCACTCCAGGCTCTTCCAAGCCTTCCAGTTGAGAATTATCTCTAGCGTGGCTGAAAAGGTTTAAAGACCAATTTCAGAAATTGTGTTGCATTTGAAGCAAGGGCCACAGCAGCAGCAGCAGATAGTATTAACACTCCGCATACAAGTTAAATTAATAAAAACTTGGTTAAATAATGCAGTATGAGAAAAAAACTAAGGTAAAGAATGCAGAAAGCCTCTGGAGTCAAAGTAAGTTTGTACCTTGAAGGAAGTTGAGGAATGCTGCTGTTATAAAGATTGTTAATACATTTCTGAAAACTTCTGGTTCAAATATAGAAGAAAGTGCCCCAGAAGAGCTCCAGGCAATAATTACCATGGCCTGCAAGAGAAGAAAAACAGATCATGTGGCACACACTGAAAAAATGAATACAAAAACTTCTGTGCAGGACAAAGGCCATCATTACCTGGAAAGCCAATATAAAGAAGGCCCACATACGATCAAAACTTCTGAATAGATGCAAAAATGTACGAACTTCAACAAAATTTGTTTTTGACGCCCTTCTTCGGCTAATCACATGATCATGTTGCCTTCTTCGGCTAATCACATGATCATGTTGCTGTAGAAACAGCTAAAGTTAGTTCTACCATAACACCATATATACTTTATTCTGATCAAATTTCCTTCAGCAACAGGCATATTAACTCATGCAAAGGTAATTGCATCTCAATCTATGTTTCTCTGTTCCTTTATCTAGTTACACATATTTTTAGGAGCTTATACCATCAATAAGAAGCAATCACTATATGTCATTTGAAAGCATGATGAAACATTACAACAATGCCAAAGAAGGGACTTTTTATTCCAAAATGTGCTATTTTGCATGGCCTGGGATTCCTTTTTAATATATAAGCAAGCAGATCATCAAAAGTAGGCATATAAAAATCACTTGATATGTCATCCTTTAAAAAATGTATTATTCTTTACATATAAACTCAATTAAATCTGATCAAATAAACTGGTTTGCCAATGTGTTTCTACCCCAGTTTTATTTGTCACTTCCAACTACTGTGCTTTCTCAATTCATGAAATTCTTCACATTGTTAATGTGATAGATTGGCTGGCCATATTTTCTCATATAGAAATCACATTATGCCCCTTCAAAATAACAGACTTTTCCAAGTTATGGTGGTGATTGGGATGAACCAAAAAAGGTCGCGATAGAAAAACTAGGAAAGTGCATGATGCACTGTTCCAAAAAATTCTAATGGATGTAGTAAATATAATGGCATCTTAATGTAGAGTGTTTTAACAGAATAAGCAGTTAAGCACTGGAGCATGCACTACTTAGCTACTTGGTTGGTTGGTTCTCTTGGAGAAATTCGAATCAGGATTTTTTGGGGTCATATGTATTAAACTACAATACTACACATGAATGTTTGCAATTTCCAGAATAGTGCAGAACATCCACTCCTATCTTCTCAATTACATTGTCAGACTGTACAAGATCGAAAAGTGATTCATGCAATCATGCATCCTATTTCAAAGACAACTGTTAGAGTATATCATTAGGAAGGGGCGGATCCATGTTGATGGTAGGGGGTGCATCCGCACCCATGAAAAAAAACGGAAAAATAGTGTTCACCATATACAGACCCCTATGGTAAAAGTTTATGCACCCACAAGGCAAGCGCACCCCGCACCCCCCCCCTCGAATTTGCTCTAGCTCCACCCTAGGATAGAATTATTTGGGATTATGATCCTCCTCATACAACTACCAGCAGCAGCACTGATGATCCAATGCATATTCCTGGGAGGCGCAGTTGGCATGTCTTTCCAGACTAGGGATCCCTCTGTTGGTGAATACTGGACACTCCTGTGTGAGAAACAAAGCTAGCAGAAATTGCAGGAAACCATGATGCGTTCAGCATGCGCCTCAAAGACTTTGAGAAGAAATCAGTCCCTAACATAGTGCCTCATCATCAGCTGGGATTTTCTGAAACCCTACAGATCTACCCTTATTTACATCATCTGAAGGCAAACTCAACAAGCCTTTGGCCACCAATATATAGCTTCACAAGAAATACCACCCTCCACTTTTCATGCCACCCAAGCATGAACATCATTAGGTCCAGGAATTAAGTGTGTGAAACCCAATACACCTCTATGACAATCTGGAGTGCCCTACATATGACACCATGGGATGGTTCAAATGCGGCACTATTAGAGATTGTTTCACTGGCATCATACCATTTGAAGGTGACAGCCAACAGTGGTGCTACTAGCTGGAACACAATGCAGGCATGGCGGCATACAGACCATAAGGATTCTGTCCGTTTGCACTCAAGGCCTTCCATACGGATTATGAGTAATGGGTTGGCATAGCTCGCTGACCCATATGTATAACAGGAACTGTAGAGTACCAAGAGAGATTCGAGTCAGGTGGTTTATCTCACTAGGAGACAGTTCGATGTTCAGTCTCTCCTAACAGAGTGTTTGGGGTGGGGGGGGGGGGGGGAGATGATTCAAGGCCAAACTGGAACACACCCTTTGCATCAACGTGGAGTTGCAAAACCCACACGATCTGCAGCTAGCTTGTGACTTGTGAGAGTCCTAAAAGACTATAGCTGGCAATTTTTTATTTTTGATCATTTATGATACTGAATAAATATCATTAGATTAACACGGAATATATTTTCATAGTAAGCCTATTTAATTTGAAGACATAAATATTGAAATTATTTTATATAAACTTCATTAGTCAAATTTAAGAAAAATGATTTGTTCAAATTAAAAATTTCACTTTTCTGGGGACGGAGGGAGTAGATGAACGTAACATGGATAGATACATTAGGATACAGATGCACTATTATTCCTTTTGTTGTCTAGGCCTTAAGTCAGTTAGTTGAGATAAGGGTAGATATGATTAGTTTTGCATCCATTCTTAATTAAGGTTGCTAGGCACTGTATCTACATACACTGTTGGAGTATGAGTGTATTAGACCCATGAGGCCCATGTATGTCATGCTATATTGCTACCCTTGTAGGGTTAGCCCATCTAATCTAATCAGAAATTCTATCATGGTATCAGAGCATCACGACCAGGATGGCCGAGGCGACGGTGCCAAGTGGTGGAACCGGCCATCGTCCGCACAGTACTCTCACTGGCTCTCACTCGCTCATGGCCCGTGCATCAGCTGGACGTCAAGAATGCCTTTTTGCACAGTACTCTCACTAAGACAGTCTACTACACCCAGCCAGCGGGGTTTGTTGACTCTTCTCGTCCCAACATGGTCTGTCGGCTCAACAAGTCTCTCTACGGCCTCAAGCAGGCCCCTCGGACATGGTACTCTTGGTTTGCTGCTTTCATATTGACACTAGGATTTGTGGAGGCCAAGTCAGATACGTCCCTATTTATCTATCACCATGAGATATTGTCCTCACAGCCTCCAGTCCGTCACTACTTCGCCGCATCATCACCTCTCTTTAGCAGGAATTTGCTATGAAAGATCTTGGTGTGGTCCACCACTTCCTCGGGGTCACTATTGAGCCTCGTCCCACCGGACTACTTCTCCACCAGCGGCAATACACTCTTGATATCCTGGAGCGAGCTGGGATGACTAACTGCAAGCCTTGCTCCACTCTGGTTGACACATAGGGCAAGCTGTCAGAGGCCGAGGGCACCCCAGTGACAGATCCCATTGCATACCGGAGTCTTGCCGGTGCACTTTAGTACCTCACCTTCACCAGGCCGGACATCACCTATGCAGTTTAGTAGATTTGTCCACACATGCATGATCCCCGAGAGCCACACCTCACTGCTCTAAAGCGCCTCCTCCGCGGCACTGTAGACTACGATCTGCTCCTCCACTGAGCTTGTCGTCTACACTAACGCCGACTGGCCGGGTGTCCGAACACTCGGCGCTCCACCTTCAGCTATGCTGTCTTTCTGGGCGGCAATCTGGTGTCCTGGTCGTCCAAGCAACAGCCGGTGGTCTCCCGCTCCAGTGTCGAGGCGGCTGTGACAATGTCAGTGCGGTGTACCTCTCCACCAATCCTGTACAACACCAGCAGACCAAACATATGGAGATCGATCTACACTTTGTCCGGGATAGAGTCGCCATCGGCGATGTTCGGGGCCTCCACGTCCCGACCACCTCCCAGTTTGCCGACATCTTCACCAAGGGCCTCCCGTCCTCGACCTTCACCGAGTTTCGCTCCAGCCTCAACATCACCGGTGGCTAGTTGCACCTGTGGGGGGCTCGTGTGTGTGCTTCTTTTCATGTCCAGTCAGTACCAGTCTGTAACTCCGTTGCGCCGGTAGTTCAGACTGCGGGGGGTGTTAGAGTATGAGTGTATTAGGCCCATGAGGCCCATGTATGTCATGCTATATTGCTACCCTTCTAGGGTTAGCCCATCTAATCCAATCAGAAATTCTATCAGAAACCATTGTGATCAATTATGCGAAGATTAAACCACAAATACCCTCCTCATGTCTCCCTTTCTATAGACTTATGTATCCATCTGTTTGCCCTATACTGCAGGCTGCTTGTCTTCATGACGCTCCTAACCAATCAAATCTGTCTCTCCAAACTGTTTCGTACTTACCCTCCCCAATCAAACAGTACAAGTGAGGGGATCCATAATGCGTGTATTCATATGATGCAACTTCTCTATAGTGAGATTTGCATGTATTGAGAAACTTCTGCATCATTGTTCCAACTTCCAATACTTGAAGTGAGTATTATATGTATTCTGTGGAGATGTTGCCTAACATAAAAGGTGTTGCTTACACATTAAACAAAAACAGAACTGCACAATACAGCTCTAGTTTTTAGGGTGGAAATCCCGTTCATAAGCTAAACCACGACGCAGTTAACAATTAACTAATGTAAAAATTATTTGGACCAGATTGTAATGGACAGATGAACTGAAAGCTTTGTGGAAGGAGACAATACCCAGTCAAAAGTTCTAGAAGGAAGTAGTCTTTTCTAAACTCGACATAGGACAATCCATACAGAAGCCAGATAACTGAAGATTTGTGACATGTGTGCAATGTGGATTACAGTTCTTGAATCTGATGTTAAATAATGTGTTGAAAAATAGAAACAATCTGTTGTTTTCATGCCAAACTGCCAAGAGTGCATGCTCAACAAAAATCAAAATAATGCAAATAAGTAGTGAGTGACCTCAGTTTCATTCGTGGCTCTGGTGTCCGCAAAAAAGTCAGCTGTTGGATTCATTGGCCATCCAAGTTTTTTGAAGCATTTTTTTGACCTGAAAATGTGGAAGGCTCATCAAAGAAACTGGCAACAAAAGATTGTTTGCTTAATTGTTTTCCAAAAATTGCTAATAAATCTCTTTTCATGATATGTGTCCTTATTTTCTTTGATCTGTTTCAAAAGAAAATGGAGCAATTAATATATTTTTTCTATTTATGCCCTATCAATGATAGGGCATACCCAGTGTTGAAAGCTCCCATACGAGGTGTGCACTGGGAAAGGAAATTTCTAGGTGTCCTTACTCTTGTTTATTTTGCAACCAAGGATAATAATTGAACCCCAGGCCGTCCAGGAGACAAGTGGAGAAACTCAACCACTGCAACAATTAAGTCAGGTTTGTACATTGCTACTGCAGCTGAGTGTACTAACCAGTATAGGACAAAATTGCTGCAGTCTGTTGAATACAACTGCCACTGACCTGATCAGCAGCAGGCCAAAACAAAATTGGCTGGTAGTGCTAGCTGCAGACATGAAACTTCTTACTAGCTAAGGAAGGTCTGCCAACCTCCATATACCAACCTATGCTAAATACTACTCCCTCCATCCCAAATTGTAAGTCATTCCAAGAATCTTGAAAAGTCAAAGCATTTTTACGTTTGACCAAAATTATAAAGAGAAATACTAAGAATTGTAACGTAAAATGAGTATACTATGAAAATATAATTAAGAAAGAATCTAATGATACTTAGTTGGTATCATAATAATAATTATTTTATCATATAAATTCGGTCAAACTTAGAAAAGTTTGACTCTCCAAGATTCTTGGAATGACTTACAATTTGGGATGGAGGGAGTATCTCATTAAGTAAAATACACAAGGGTTATACCTAATGAGCTCTAGGAGCTAGGCAGGCAGTGGAGTGCTGCCTATCTCCTAATCACAGCATAGGCAGCTGTTTTGTTTTGTTTTTACGGTGAGAGAGAGAGAGAGAGACAGAGAGAGAGAGCTCTTTTCTGAATTAGTGGTTTCAACATTTCTTACTTTTGTCCTGTGCTAAGGAAGATAGATGCAAGTATGAAGAAGGAATTACTACATTTCAAAAAAGAGAAGGAATTACCAAAAGTATTCATTCAAGTCATCGTAGTTTCTCCACATTGAGTGGCTCACTGTACCATGTTTGCCCCTTGCAGCTTCCTTTTGCATCAGTTGAAAAATCAAGCAAAGAATATTATAAAAGATAAGAGAATTTAGCTCTGTAGTATTTTCATTTAAAGACAACACTGAGAAGTTTTGTCACTTTAATAGCATTGAGAGTCTGCACAGAATGCTATGAAACTAAACAGTGCTGGCTTTTTATGATATCAAAGTGAACCAAAACATTTAGTGTTATTTTGTTTTCCACGATCTGTGTTATTTTGATGCTGTAAAACCTTAAAACCCCTGTCAGATAATAAACAACGGCAAAGTGCAAACTCACCCCCATGAGGATGTACTCATACGTACAAGTGAGTTAGAGTTAACTGTACACAAAAATTACATTTATAACAAAAAACATATGAGAAAATACCTTCTGCATAACACTATAGATGGGCTGAATTACTAGCTGCAGAAATGCATCATCACTCCCCTCTCGCTGGAATGGTGGCTCAAATGGTCCTTCTCTTCTATCAGATATTATGTCATGTAAATCTCTTGCCATCTACATTGTGAATTCAGGGCAAAAAAAGATTATTAATGAGTTAGCACATGTTTAGACATGAACAATGGCATTGGCCCCTAGGTCATTTATGAGGAAAATAATTTTATTGCCATCCCATTTTTTAAGGTTTAAATATGAGTGCTTCATGAAAAAATTTAAAAAGGTCATACAAAGATTGAAAAACAAAGATGCTCCTGAATTAACTTCATGTACTAGATTACTAGACAGTATGCCTGCAACTTCTATTGTATACATCACTATTACATAGTTTATGCTAATTTGTATTGTTAAGCTAAGTATATTGTTAGTTGTAAATAGCTAACATGGCCCATGTCACTATGTATATACATCAGTATGAGAGGTTGATGTCTCTCTCAAAGTTTAACATGGTATCAGGACTACGGTTCTTCTAGATCCATATTCTCTCTACCTAAAGCTGTGTATCAAGCCCATATCACTATGTATATATATTACTCTCTACTGAATCATGGTTTTTGAGGCGTTGCTAGGCGTTGAGGCGTACCCCAGGCACTGCAGGAAGCTAGAGGGTTTTAGTTATGCCATATTGCCTAGGCGTCGCCTAGGCATCCAGGCATACCCCCATCGCCACAGGACGCTGCAACGCCTCAAAAACCATGTACTGAATTGTGGTGGGTTGATTTGGAAGCAATGTGTTGGAGTATGAGTTTAGGCCCATGAGGCCCATGTATGGAGAACTATGTTGCTACCCTTCTAAGGTTAGCCCAAAAAATTAGTGTATGATAGTTTCCAACATGGTATCAAGTTACGGTTTCTTTCCTCCCTCCCTCCCTTCTCAGCCGTCGCCGCCGCCGCCGCCATGGCCGGCGCTCCTCCCCCTCCCTCTCCAAGCGCGGTCGGCCCCGGTGCAAGCGCAGGCCTGGCGCGCGTGCAGCCCCAGCGCGGCCGCGGCCCTGGCGCGGTCCAGTGCTGCCGGATCCAGCACGGGCGCGGCCCCCGCTGCGCGCTGGCCTGACGCGGGCGCAGCCCCCAGCGCCACCGCGGGCGAGGGCGCGGCCCCCAGCGTCGCCGCAGGTGTGAGCGCGGCCCCAGCGCCGCCGCAGGCGCGGGTCCAGGCGCGGTCACGGGCGTCCCAGGCAGCACAGACGTAGGCGCCCATCCTCCCAGCGCCCCTACCTGCGGCCGGTCTCCTCCCAGCACCGCCGGTTTTCCCAGCAACGGCGCCTCTGCCCGCTACCTCTTTGTTCACAGCGCCGCCGCCACTTCTCCCAGCACCGCTGCCTCGGCCCTCTTCCTAGCAGCGACCGCGAGTGCCGTGGGCATGGGTGCGGCTGGCCCCGGTATGGGCGGTCCCGGCGCTCTCTTTCCCAACCCGGGTCCCGACTCCCTCGACGCCGCCCTCATCGCCACCCGGGCGGCAACCGCGGCAGGCCAGGCCCATCTTCGTGCGGCCGCTCTCGCTTGGGAGCGCGAGGGCGTTGCGGCTGCTGCAACCATGGCGCACGTGCCTGGCGTAGGCGCGGGTGTCTCTCTCTTTCCCGCCGTGCTTCCTGTACCGCCCGACGCGGTCCTCTGGCATGACCCAGCCGATCCACTTGTGGCGCAGCTTTCGGATTTCGCGCCGGGGTCCTCGTCTTCCTCGACTGCCCTCGCTGCTACCCCTCCGCCGTCGTCCTCTCCTCTTGCTCCTCCTCCCTCCGAGCCGAGCGGGGGTTGGGGGGGGCGTGGCGGCTGTCGTCGCTGCCGCGGTGGACGCCGTGGGAGTCACTCAGCGCCTCTGTGGACTCCACCTACTGGCGTCTCACTCGGGCCTGTCGGTTGGGACCCAGCGGCCTGGGCATCTTTCCACCACCCGTGGTCGACCATGTGGGGCGAAGAGGCCTCTAGCGCGGGCACGGACCTAGGCACCGGCCCTCGCCCATCGGCGGCCATGCTCGCTTGTGTTCCTCCGCCATCTCCGTGGGCTCCACCTCCCGACGTCTCGCCCGGGCCTGTCGGTTGGGACCCGGCGGCCTTGGCCAACTCCTTCAGCACCATGGCCCCGACACCTCCTGTCGGGCCAGCCTAGATCGCCGACTCGGGAGCCACTTACCACACCACTCTCGACCTGGGCACTCTCCTCCGTTCACCCTCCTTCGTCTCATCCTTCGTCCATCATGATCGCAGATGGCTCGTGTCTTCCTGTCACGTCCATGGGTGCCACCGGCGCACATGGCTCCTTTCGTCTTCCCCACGTTCTTGTTGCACCTTCTATAGTTGACAACCTTCTTTCTATTCGTCGTTTTACAGCTGACAACTCCTGTTCCGTTGAGTTTGACTCTTCTGGTCTTATCGTGAAGGATTTGGCTACCCGGCATCCTCTTCTCCGATGCGTCAGCTCGGGGCCCCTTTACACCCTTCGTTTTCCGACTTCGGCTCCCTCCTCCTTGCCTTCCTTTTTGTCAGCTGCTTTCGCCGCCACACCTTCCTCCACTACTTGGCACCATCGTCTCGGCCATCCTGGTCGTGACGCTCTGATGCAGCTCAGTCGTAGTTCCGACATTCGATGCCCTCGGACTTCCGATGAGCACTTGTGTCATGCGTGCCAGCTGGGCCGTCATGTTCGTCTTCCATTTCAGACGTCTTCTTCCCATGCCTCTCGGGTGTTTGATCTTGTTCACTGCGACCTATGGACTTCTCCTGTCCTTAGCATTTCTGGCTACAAATACTATCTCGTGGTGGTCGATGATTTTTCTCATTATT
Organism: Sorghum bicolor; assembly: GCF_000003195.3. NCBI lineage: Eukaryota > Viridiplantae > Streptophyta > Magnoliopsida > Poales > Poaceae > Sorghum > Sorghum bicolor. The sequence goes on from NC_012872.2 coordinate 46,846,565, forward strand.
CATGGACTTTTCCCCTGCGTGCCAAGTCTGATGCTTTCCCCACTCTTCTCCACTTTTTCGCCTAGGTGTCTACTCAGTTCGGCCTCACCATCAGGGCCGTCCAGTGTGACAATGGCCGGGAGTTCGATAACTCCACCTCCCGTGCCTTCTTCCTCTCCCACGGTGTCCAGTTGCGCATGTCTTGTCCGTATACCTCCTCTCAGAATGGCAAGGCTAAGCGCATGATTCGCACCACCAACGACATCATGCACACCCTTCTGCTCTAGGCGTCTCTCCCTGCTCGCTTCTGGGCTAAGAGCTTGCACACCTCCACCTATCTCCTTAACCACCTTCCTTCTGCTGCTTGTCCCGCTCCTACACCACACCACGCTCTTTTCGATACCTCTCCTCGGTATGACCACCTTCGGGTCTTTGGGTGTGAGTCTTACCCTAACACCACGGCCACTGCTCCCCACAAGCTGGCTCCCCGTTCGACTCTATGTGTCTTCCTCGGCTATTCCTCTGATCATAAGGGTTACCGATGCTATGATCTCACCTCTCGTCGGGTCCTCATCTCTCGCCATGTGGTGTTCAATGAGTCTGTTTTTCCCTTCTCCAATACCACCACCACCACCTCTACACCTGACCCTGACCCCGTCTCTCTGTTTCCCACTAACGTGGTGGTTCAGCCACTTTTACCGCTGTCTCCTGCAGGTAATGCTACTCTGTGCCCGACGCCGGGCCCGTGCCCCGGCTCGCCGCCTACCAGTGGCACCCCTAGCCCTGCACCCTGCCCGGGTCCGACGCGGGGCTGGGGACGCCGGCGGTCCCGGCTCCTGCACCTCATGCACGGTTCGCCCAGCCGGTGCACGTCTACCAGCGTCGTGTGCCGGCGGCCCCGGCTCCTACACCTCCTGCCCGGTACGCCCAGCCGATGCACATCTACCAGCGTCGTTCGCGAGCAGCCCCGATGCCTCCACCCCCGCCGGGGGCCTCTTCTCCACCGGCGCCGTCTCCACCGCCGGCAACGTCTTCTCCGCCGCCGCAGTCACCGTCGGTGGCCTCTTCTCCGACAGGGACACCTACTCCACCGCCGCGGCCGCCAACTGCTCGTGTCGTCCCGCCGCCGGTGTACCACCCGCCGCTCCTTCACCGACACCCGCGGCACATTCACCCTATGGTGACGCGACACGCGGCTGGACCCTGCGGTCCCGGGCTCTTGCGGCGATGCCCAGTGACCCGCAGGTCTCTCTTGTACCCTCTTCCGTCCGTGACACCTTGTCGGACCCTCACTGGCGCCGCGCGATGGAAGAGGAGTATGTGGCTCTCCTCGCCAACCAGACCTGGGATCTGGTGCCCCGTCCACCCGGCGCTAACGTCGTTTACCGGCAAGTGGATCTGGACTCACAAGCGGCGGGCTGATGGTACCCTTGAGAGGTACAAGGCTCGCTGGGTTCTCCAGGGCTTCACTCAGCGCCCTGGGGTCGAGTACGACAAGACTTTCAGCCCGATGGTGAAGCCGGGCACCGTTCGCACGGTGCTCTCCTTGGCTCTCGCTCGCTCCTGGCCCGTGCATCAGCTGGACGTCAAGAATGCTTTTTTGCATGGGACGCTCAACGAGACAGTCTACTGCAGCCAGCCGGCGGGGTTTGTTGACTCTTCTCATCTCGACTTGGTCTGCCAGCTCAACAAGTCGCTCTACGGCCTAAAGCAGGCCCCTCGGGCGTGGTACTCTCGACTTGCTGCTTTCCTAGTGTCCCTGGGCTTTGTGGAGGCCAAGTCAGATACGTCTCTGTTCATCTACCACCACGGAGCTGAGACCACCTACCTGCTGCTCTATGTTGATGACATTGTCCTCACCGCCTCCGGTCCGTCACTTCTCCGCCGCATTATCAGCACTCTTCAGCTGGAGTTTCCTGTGAAGGACCTGGGTGTCCTCCACCACTTCCTAGGGGTCACTGTTGAGCCTCGCCCCACCGGACTTCTTCACCAGCGGCAATACACCCTTGATATCCTGGAGCGAGCAGGGATGACTGGCTGCAAGACCTGCTCCACTCCGGTTGACACACAGGGCAAGTTGTCAAAGGCCGAGGGCACTCCCGTGGCAAATCCCACTGCCTACCGGAGTCTTGCTGGTGCACTTCAGTACCTTACCTTCACCAGGCCGGACATCACCTATGTCGTGCAGCAGGTATGTCTTCACATGCATGATCCTCAAGAGCCCCACCTCACTGCTCTCAAGCGCCTCCTCCGCTACCTCCGCGGCACTGTCGACTATGGCCTACTCCTTCACCGATCTTCCTCCGCCGAGCTCGTCGTCTACACTGACGCTGACTGGGACGGGTGTCCAAACACTCGGCACTCCACCTCTGGCCACACCGTCTTTCTGGGCGGCAACCTGGTGTCCTGGTCGTCCAAGCATCAGCCGGTCGTCTCCCGCCTCCAGTGCCGAGGCGGAGTACCGCGCTGTTGCTAACGGCGTAGCTGAGGCTTCCTGGCTCCGGCAGCTCCTCGCCGAGCTCCATAGCCCTCTCTCGGAGCACGCTAGTCTACTGCAACAACGTAAGTGCAGTGTATCTCTCCACCAACCCTGTTTAGCACCAGAGGACTAAGCATGTGGAGATCGATCTACATTTCGTCCGTGATCGAGTCGTGATCGGCAATGTTCGGGTCCTCCACGTCCCGACCACCTCCCAGTTCGCCAACATCTTCATCAAGGGCCTCCCATCCTCGACCTTCACCGAGTTCCGCTCCAGCCTCAACATCACCGGTGGCTAGTTGTGTCTGTGGGGGGGCTCGTGTGTGTGCTTCTTTTCATGTACAACCTACAACTCCGCTACGCCGGTAGTTCAGACTGCGGGGGCGTGTTGGGGTATGAGTTTAGGCCCATGAGGCCCATGTATGGAGAATTATGTTGCTACCCTTCTAGGGTTAACCCAAAAAATTAGTGTATGATAGTTTCCAACATTGTGAAACGATTGTGTATTCAACGGGGCATCACCAAACGTAAATAAGGCTCGCAAAAAAACACCAAACGTGCAGAGAATCCTAACACACATCGAAGAGGAAGCGCATCTATGGTTTTTAGCTGGAGCAAGGGAGCTTGCACGGCTCCCTGTAGCAAACGGTTAAGCCCATCACCATTGTTAGCAGTTGGTCATGTTCTATTTTGACAGGCGTGAATGTGACTGAAAGTTAAAGGGTGTGTGGGTGGTGTGCGTGTTGTATTTTACAACTCTTCTTAATGGAATGATACACAGCTCTGCTGCGTATTCGAGAAAAAAAGAATTGTGGTGGGTTGAGGTCTCTCCTGAAGTTTAACAGTATTCAATTCACACATATAGTGTCTTGTTATATGGATAGACTTAATGTTCTCTAGATGCTTACATGCTGCCTATGCCTAAAGACATCAATGCCATTTTGCATCAGGTGGTAAATTATTGTCTGGACCGGTCCCTTGTTGACATGGGGGGCACAGAACAAACCATTATGCTCTGTGTCAATACTGTCCCTCAGTAACAAAAATGCTTTCCCATTTTCAATTTTCACAGATATTGAGAAACCCCATATGCATACTCAGAAGTTAACTGTATTATCAGGACTATGCAGTGACGGAATAACATTCATATATGGACAGTACAGCATCATGTCATCATGTGATATCCATGCAGACCAGTGCACCACAAACAGGTTTGTAAAACCAATATTATGAAGGTCATAGATAGAGAGCATAAAATCTGATAAAGCAACTTCATATGCCAGCACTGCATGTCACTATTATTTGAGATTTATGTATATCAAAGAAGGTTTACGTATGAGCTTGACACACAAAAAGAACTGGACAAACTAAATTTTCAATGAGATATATCAAAGAAGAAACATGACCTAAGGTCAAAACTTCACAAAAGGAATGAACAAACAAAGTATAATTATGTTGCAACTTACATGGTGGAAGATGTAGCAAAGACATTCAGGCATGAAGCGAACGTTGGAAGCTTCACCCCATATCAGTAAATACAGTCCTATGTATAGAAGCTCTGGCCGTTGTGTGGAGGCATCGCTTGCGATTCTGTGATTCAAAAGTTCACATAGTTAATTAGGTAAAGATTTTTTAAAAAAAAGATGCACATAAAACTGATGCATACTTACATAATGTTTGAATCCAGATGCAAATATCGACACCAGGAGTTGTAATTCTGGAAAATTTTGTCCATCAAATATATCACCGTGCTACTATGTATCTGCAAAGGGTAAGTATATGCAAAAAAGCCCCTAAGAAGTTGAATTGATTCAATTAAACCAAAATAAGAAGTTTGAAATGAATTTTTACCACGTGAACATGTCTCCCACTATGGTGGGAAGTACCCTGTTGTCTCATGTCAATGTTTGCAAGGAGCAAAATCAAATGCTCCTTTTGGTTCTCGACATTGCCTTTCTACAACAATAAAACAGTACATGATATTAAGAATTTATTTTTCCCTAAATGCTTGTTACTCAAATGCACAGCACTGTACAATCCATGTCTTTAAAGAAATGCACCTGCAAAGAAACTACAAACAAAATCTGAGATCCAACCCGATATTTGATACATGTAATTTCCATTTCCTTCTTAATATTTAGAAGATATAGAAAGAATTGAATTTCCAATCAGACATGCAAGATTTGAATTTGATAAGGCAACACAGCACAGTCTAGAAAATGAAATCTCTCTGTTATTCATTTAGTTGGCACCTGAAATCCAAATGTTTGCCAAAGCCAATCAAGCAAATCCTGGACCAAAGGTTTGTCCATTTCATCAGGCACTGTTTTTCCATCAGAGCTTTGTGTTAATTCAATCCTTGGCATTGGAAGGTCATCCATCTGACGAAGGAGCGCCACTGCTGCTTTGATCTGTAATTTGTAAAGCGTGTGAAATTCATACTACATGTGGTACTTTTTAAATTAAAGTAAATGAAACTTAAGGTATATGACCTCAGGAATTTCCATTATTGGTTGTCTTGGAGTAGAAATATTAAGTGGTAGAATATTGTACTGTGAGAAGGATGCTTTCTCCTTTTCAACCCCTTTAGCATACTTATCATACTGAAAAGCAAAAGGTCAAAATATTGCATGATATAGAAATAGCATGTTGTACGGTGATGTATTAATTGGATACAAAACCTCATTCTTGCCAGGTGTAACAGTTTTCAGAACATCATATAGGACAGATGCAATCTGATAGTGTCTAGCCATCTCCTCCCTAAGTCACTCAACAAAAAAGTAAGTTAATGTAGTAAAATATGATAGTTTGTAAGATTGCTGATACAGCTAAACATTGACCACTCTTACGGTTTCCTCTTGTCATGACCTTCCTCTAGATATTTTTTACAGTATTGCTCATAGAACCTTTGTATCTCCTTTGCATCAGTTGTAGCAAGCCTGCGATTTGTCTCATGTTCATCCTGCCAGACAAAAAAAGAGCAAACATTGACAAACCAACTGTAATTTATTTTTTGGCTGGATGGCAGAAAGAGTAGTTGACATAGCGACATTTAACTCTATAGTAATGGACAATGCACAATGTTGGCAATACAGACAAACAATGTGTCAGGAAGTACTGAGACAAGCTACCACCGTGAGTAACACACAGAAGAAAAGGGTGCCAAATGGTGTATAGTCTGGCACCCGGTTTCTCATGCAGGAAACACTTAACTCAGAGGGCTAATTGATTCCTTCAAAAAGCACTCTAAGCTTATGACTAAGACACTTATGGCTCAAGAAGAAGTGTAAAGCTAGAAAGCAAGAATTCATTTTTTTAAAAAAAAATAGAACAAGAAGATACAAACAGATGATGGCATCTTTGGTTCTAGTAGGGTCCAGATGAGCAGAAAAAACTGAGAAATGAAACCTTGTTTTTAGGCTTTCATCATCCAATTACCATGGTACCAAAGCTAAGACAACATTCTGTTTATCGCGGCAGATAACTAGATGGTTCAGTTTGGCAATGAGCGATGGACTGGTGAGCATCGAGCATAATCATACCTTTTCAAGCCTATGCAAGAGGTATGTTTTGAATTGCCGAACTCCACGTCCACCTGAGATTGGGTCCATAAGATGAGCCTTCTCGAATGCAGTAAAGCGACCTTTGTTCAGAGAGCGACGATCAACAAGTCAAAACAACAGAAGATAACTGGATGCAGTGATAAAAAAACTGATGTTTTCCCCAGTTGTTCAAGTAAGTGTCATGACAACACGCGTGTGCGATACTCTTAATTAATAACCCATAAGCATCACAGCTACTTGACTAACAATCCAAAATAAGCAAACGGGCCCATACATAGGTAGGCGACGCGCGGGTTCTCCTCCTCGATCTCATTGGCGGCCCGGAGGATGGGTACAATGGGCGCGAGCGACGAGGGCACGAGCTCCTCCTCCTCAAAACCGGGGCCGTCCTCACCGGACAATCCGTCCGGGCGCATGGTGTAGGCGCGCGTGGGTATCCGCCCCATCGTCCGCTGCCGGGTTTGGGAGGTGGACCGCACCGGCCCCGACGGGCCGGCGCCGCCGCTCGCCATTCCCGCCGATCCCGACGGCGCGCTTTGGTACGGTGTTGCCGCGCGCAAGCGCAGGGTGATGAAGTTGGTGCTGCTGACTGACTAGCGCGGCAGCGGCGGGGAAAGTGGGGGTGGCGAGGAAGCGAGGTGAGCAAGGGAAGGGAGCTGGGGAAGGCATCTCCGTCTTAAGAGAGGGGAGGCAGCAGGAGGAGGAGGAGGGCTCGAGGCGGGCGGGGCGGCAGTGGTGGTGGTGCTGGTGCTGAGTGTGGAGCGCGCTTTTTCGCTTTCTGGCTTTGGCCGCCGCTTTGGCTTTCGGGCGATGAGATGAGATGAGATGGCAACGTTGCTTTTTGGCGGGGAGGGATGGATGTGCCTGGTGCGGGGGGGTTTTTGGAATTGGGATGGCCGGCGACGGAAGCAAGGAATTTGCGACGCTGGCACCGCCACGGGAGTCTCGGATTCCGGGGGACCCGCGGTCGGAGGGTGGCGTAGCACTGCTGCACTGGCATCCGGCAACGAGTCGAAGGGGACGAGGTGGACTGGTGACAACTGACCAGTGGGCCCGGGTAGTGGACACTCTGCGTTTGTGAGGTTTTTGTTCTCCCCTCTCCTCTGGATTACGTTCGTGTCTAATAATAATGCCTCTATGGTGTGGCTCATGGCCATAAACAATCAATTTGCAGTCCACACTTTATCCAATTATTATCACAGTTCTAGTTTGTTAAGCTTCCATAAACTTTATTAGCATCTTGTAGATCCATATTTGCAAAAATCCTGTTAACTTAATTGCTTTTCTTCACGCTATAGCTTGTCTACGGCCTTGTTTAGTTCCAAAAAATTTTGGGAAATCGACACTGTAGCACTTTCGTTTGTATTTGACAAATGTTGTCCAATCATGGACTAACTTGGCTTAAAAGATTCGTCTTGTTAATTCCGACCAAACTGTGCAATTAGTTTATATTTTCGTTTATATTTATTACTCCATGTATGTGTCTAAAGATTCGATGTGACGGGGAATCTGAAAAATTTTGCAAAATTTTTTAGGAACTAAACAAGGCCTCATATTTACTCTCACCGTCCCAAAATAATTCACGCTCTATAGGAACATAAAAATAATAATGATGTTCATAATAATAAATAAGTATTATTCAAAATTATCATGAAATACTTAATAATACTAAAGTAGTTTGACTTAGAATCAATCTAAAACATCATTTTATTCTAGGACACTACAAGTATATATGAAATTTAATTAATGAAACATTCCTAGGACCCTCTCTGAAAATCTATTCCCTCCTAAATCCCAATATATAGTCCTACGTGGATTGTAGAGTAGAAAATGAAATAAACACCACTTTAATTTCCCTCTCCCATCCCTCCAGTACACATGCATCAGTGGGATTGTGGTAGCCATTTTGTTTCGTCTTGGAAGCTTGTTTGCTTGAGTTTATTAGCCGAATCTAGCAGTCATTCAACAGTATTTTTATCTCACAACAAATCAACGAATAATGCTTTGTGTCATGGCTTTTCAGCCAAACTAACGAGGTTATTAACTAAACACACATCCTAAATTCCTAAGCTGGGAATGCGAAGGACCAGTAGCTGGCTTGTGATCCTAGGTTCTAGTCCAGGCGATCTCTTCCTTCTCTCCGAAGGGTGCAGGGGATGTTCGGTCTCACACTCAACATGCCGCTTTTCGAAAGGAAGACGAAAGATGACAAATGTTTCAGACCGCTAAGAATCCATTTCATTGGACGCTTGTTCTCTGCTTCGAAAAAGTTTCCATGTGGGCCCCGTTAAAGCTACCACGATCATGTTAAAAAAAAAACTGAGCACAGGTCCCCGCGCCAGTGGCACCAGCTTAAGTGTTAAGCGTTCTGTTATAAAAACAAGTTGTACTTGGCCTTGCTATTAGTTTTGTCCTGGTACGCGTGGTCAATCTTAACATTTGTTATTAGGGTCATTTTTATGCCAATCGTATGAAAAATTTGACGTAGGTTACTGATATCACGAATTTCTAAACATTTATCGATCTAGAAAGGATACAATTCTAACATAGTATATATTTTTCATAGAATTTCTATTTAGATTTATAAACATCGATACATAATACTTTCTTTAACCTAATTAAATTTAAGAGAACTTAATAACTCATGCCAAACTTATGTCCTGTCTCGGACAACATCTTAAATACTGATACGGACTAGCAATTCCTTTCCTTATTTCTCATGCTTCGTTAGCTCATTTCCTCACACAAGAGGCGATGATGATTGTAGCTAGGGCAAGTAGGATTTTTTTTTTGGCACAACTCTAAGGTCATGTTTAGTTTTCACCTAATTTTTTTATCCCGTCTCATCGAATGTTTGCATACATGCATAGAGTATTAAATATAGATAAAAAAATAACTAATTGTATTATTCTTTTGTCTATACCTCAATAAAAGAAAAAAAGATAGGTAGGAGTCTTCCGTGCCGATTGTGCAAAAAAACAATTTGTATGAAAATCACGAGATGAATTTTTTAAGCCTAACTAGCTCATAATTAGCCATAATTACTACAGTACACACATGTGCTAATGGCGGATTAATTAGGCTTAACAAATTGGTCTCGCGCTTTCCAGACGAGTTATGTAATTAGTTTTTAATTAGTATCTAAACACCCCTTCCGACATCCCATGAAAGATGAAACATCCTATGTGACACTCAAAATCTTTTCACCAATACATGTATTAAACAAGGCCTAAGTATTTTAATAATGGTTAGATTTACAGTTTACGAACTAAACTAAAATGCTTTAATAAATATTTATATTTAGTGTAAACTACTAAAAAATGATTCATCTAAACTTTTAATTTGGACATACCTTTATTTCTCACTTATCAGATTCAAAAAATTCTTAGAGTCAGAGCAGACTGGTCTTATGTATTTTTGGACCTAGAACGAAACTAGTGGTATAAATGCTCGGCTAATTCCTTCCAATCTAAACATGCCTTGTGAAAAAAAGGTTTACTCCAACGTGGTTTAAATGGGGCTATGATATTTAAGGATGAGAAGGAAAGGGACTAAGCTCGAGAGTGGGCTGCAAGCCAAACCGGTTGGACCGACCGATGAAGTCCGAAAAGGGCATGTCCAAGTGATGAGCACTGTTTTTCTCCCCCAAAAAAAAGTGATGAGCATTCTTGCTAAGACAAAAAAGTGACGAGCACTGACGGGTGGCCCTGCTGGGTGGTGAGAATGGCAGCTCTCTCTCTCTCTCTCTCTCTTAGTTTAGTCTGTTGCTTGCTTTTCATAGGGATTTTGTGCTGCCTTTATTCTCTCAGATGCATTCTTCTTAGTATTCTCTTATTCGTCTGCTCTATTTGGTTTTCATCTCTCTAGTCTAGGAGTATAGGACTGTAGGAGTAGTCATTGTACCTGGCCAGTGGCCACTTTGCAGGACGTCGGCACCGCGGAGCTGTACCGTGTGGCGTGTGGGCTCGACGAAGCATAATCTAGAGGAGAAGGAGGAGGAGGATCAGCAGCTGGCTTAAAGTTCCTTGCTTCCGGACATATGAGCGCTTTATGGAATGGAGTACAATCCTCAAATCTTGGGTCGACAGTAAACTTTAGCCCTCAAGCAAAGGAGTCCGGAGTCCGGACCAATACAAATTAGATTTTGTAACAATTCGCTTTGTTTGTTTGGCTTATCAGCCGAATCTGTCAGTTATTCAGCAGTGTTTTTCTCTCATAACAAATTAACCAACACTACTTTCTATCATGGTTTATCAGTCAAACAAACAAGATGATATTTGAACGCATGAATGAATTTCTACTAATATTACTGCAGTAAGCACACGAGACACGGTCGGTGCAGCATAGCTAACGTGTCTCACTTGTGACGACACCACCGATCTTTATAAGATTCCATTCGAGTTTGGACTCCTGACGGCCGCCATCAGCATCAGGTTCGTCACGTACTAGTGTGTATGTCGGTGCGTGTCGATTTAATTTATTTTTCAGTATTACGGCGGTTGTTCAAGAAATCGCCCCCTCGGCATATCAAAATGGACTTATATATCATGTACCGTGTGGAAACTTTGTTGGATGCAATGACCCGAGGGCGTGACTATGCTTCTGGGTGGGACGCAACTCTCATGCTTGATTCGCTCAACCCGATCCATACGATGCACAAAGCATCCAAATAGGTGGCTCCGTGGAAAAAATTGGGATTCGTTTTTCCGTGGCCCCGCTCGTTGCAGCGCGTGTGGGTGAGATGGACTCACCTCATGTTTCCTCATCTCTCATCTACCTGCCACTTCTCCCTTCTCTGGGGTGCGGGAGCGTCTGAGTTCGTCGACCTCGTCCATGGCGCAATGGAGAAAATCAGGTAGGGGATCAAATGGAGCTCGTCCAGTCCTCCGTGGTGCCTCGGACTCCAGCGCCGGTGGTAGCACCATGTAGGACTTGGATGGGCGGTGGTGCAGCGCGTGCGTCTACGGCGGGCGGCTTGTTGAGCTTCGACGTGGGTGGCGAGTCTAGCAAGATGGGCGTGGAGCCAAATCGAGCTCTTCCAGTCCTCCACAGTGCCTCGGACTCCAGCGTCGACGGTGGCGCCACATAGGACTTGGATGGGTGGTGGTACCGTGCTTGCCTTTGTGGTGGGTAGCTTGCTGAGCTTCGGCGTGAGTGGTGAGTCCGACAAGATGGGCGGAGCGAGTGCACTCACAGTCACGCAGCACCGGCATGAGGAGCTGCATGATCTCACTGCGGTGCTGGTCTTGCTTGTATTTGTCGCTGTCACCTACCACTGCTCGATGGAATGCCAACAAGAGAGAGAGGTAACCTCACCATATTTCTAATATGAGCTGACCATATCTATCTATACATTCTACCAAACACAATTCCTACAGAGCCAGGTTCGTTTGGTATAGACAACCAAAAAAAAGTGACCTTGCACCACTTCGGACAGGCTCTAACTAGCTTGGAACAGGCCTACAAAGCCGAGCTGGCTTCAGCCATAATATCAAACACGCCCTATTAGCCCCGGTGAAGTTTAAAAAGGCACGGATATGCATGCAGCAAGTTTGATCTCCCTTTGTGCTGAGTGCGGACCGACACACAACAAATTAAAGTTCCTTTGGAGTGCTACCTCTTAATTGGAGAATTGATATTCTTGATTTGGATTAATATTCGCTCCACGGTAAGCATGGGGTGGTAGGAGTGTTTTCTCTTTTTTCACGAACATATTCTTGTGACACATAGTTCATTAAGAAAAAGCAAAGTTTGATTGGTTACAATCATCACAGGTAATCCAGAGATTACCAAGCAATGGAGTTACCCCAACACACATTATACTAAGGCCTAATTAACATGAAAAGTTTGCGATGAGCAGATGACAGCAGCCATAAATGCACAGGATGGCGACGAGCAAAGGGAGGCTGTCGAGGCTAACAATCATCCTCGAGCACACCCTAATTAGCGTGTGTTAGGATGGTGAGTTTTGAAACAGATTGGAGTGGTCCGAGGTCAGAATTTGTAGTGTTTGGTTAGGGGTTTAACTAGGTTGGAATCAACTTTTTGAACAATACTAGGTTGGAACCAAGTCATTAGAGAATAATATTACCTCATTAATCCGAGTTGCGGACGGGAGAGGATATGTCATGTACGGCAAGTTTAATTTCTCGACGGGTCATCTACCACAAAAAAGAAGCACGGAAAGAACGTGATGCAAGAATCATATAGAATGATTGGTAATTTGAAAAAAAAAACTTATAGAATGATTGGTAATTAGAGGCTATAGAGTATCTGTGTGGTTATTATGTTGAAAATAATCAAAGAAAGAAAATAAATAGTTTTCTTAGCATTGCCTTTTTTTTAATTAACCACGAACATCAATCTATCTCATAATAATCTAGACCATGCATGAGCGTATATGGATTAATGAACTAGAGTATATATAGGTACACAATATAATTAATGATTTCGATACAATCTATGTTCGTGTGAAGTAACTTTAAACTAACTAGGTGAATTTCCGCACGTTGCTAGGGGATTTTTATAAAAATAAATTATTATAAATTATTATATACATAGCATGACTATATGATATTTAGTATATTATGTATGTATGTGAATTTGACTTGCATGTATTTTATTGTATTAGATTTAGTATGCTAAGCTAATAGAAGAAAAACTAATTTTTGTTACACTATAGAGGAATTGGTGATAAAACAAATAGTGTATATATATGACTTGTATGTTAATAGATTAAAGATTTAAAGTATTTCACATGATATAGATGATATGGTCATTTTTTGTAATTAATATGGGATGATATGGACTTAGTGGGTA